>NC_071267.1:23583838-23801338 GCF_023375685.1 Ictalurus furcatus | reverse complement strand
CACGGAGAGAACATGCAAACTCTGTGCATACAGAGCGGAGGGATGTGAGGCAAACGTGCTAAACGCTAAGCCACCGAGATAAAGACTAATATAATAGTTCAAATAAATCATCCAAGTTTATACCAGACCAAAGTTAGATTAGGTTTAAATATGTCTGAAGAAGTCCACATTAGTGCAGATCATGTGGAGATACATGAAGCATTGTGCTTTGTGTAAAAGACATTTTCAGTTCATCCAGTTCAATTTACACCACACTGGTTCCACACAAGTGACTGACATGGCACTGAGAGTCATTTTTGTCCTGAAAATTACCAACCAAATGTACATCAGCGTCAATAAAACACTGAAAATGTGAGAATGGGCACAGGTGAAGTTGACTAGCTTTAATTACAACACAAATCAATAAAAACAGGACATGAGACAGAGGGACAGTGAATAAACAGCCTGTTTGTCTTTTTCTAATTATTATTATTATTATTATTATTATTATTATTATTATTATTAAAGTAAGGGTAACGTGACATGTAGGCCCGATTTCCACTCACCTCTGACACAGTGTGCATGGACTGAAATGCTAATTAAATGCTTGAGATTTATTGAAAAAAAAAAACCACTTTGAAAACACTTCCAGTGTGAATTGTCCTTCCGATTAAGGTCAACCCTCTTGGTTTAAAGAATAACGGCATTACGGTAACGGCAGAACAACAAGGTTAATTCGTAAGCTAATTAATTAATTACAAGTTAATTAATAAGCTAAGTCATGTGCAGTCATTAGTATGTCTTTAAACGTGATTCAGTCTTTCAGACCTCGGGCAAAAATACGAAATTATTTCATTAAAAATGAAAAAATTATAAATCGTTCATCAAGTCTCATGCAAGCTTTATTGCACTGAATATATTTGGAGAGATAACAGTTATTACTCTCACTCACTCACTCTCTCTCTCTCTCTCTCTCTCTCTCAGTAAGGAGCCGGGTCAGCAGAGGGTGCGGAGGTGGGGTTTCAATTTTGATGAGGTTCTGAAGGATCCTGTAGGGAGAGAACAGTTCCTGAAGTTCCTCGAATCTGAATTCAGCTCGGAGAACCTATGGTGAGAGAATCTCATCCTCACACACATTTAATCACACACCTGAGCTGATCAGAGCTGAAATCCATTTCTCTCTAATATCTGTGTATTTCTACTCATTTTACCTGTATTTTCATTCTTTATAGCTGCTTAACCATTTGCATTGTTAAATTCCTCATACAGCTACTAATTCCATAAAGACTTGTTATAAACATGTTATAGCATAAGTATTACTATCCATATTCAGCCCTGAACTACTGTCATAACTGACCTGTGTCAGTTATACATCAATATTTATTACCAATAATAAATAAATAAATAAATAAATAAATAAATAACAATAATAGTAATAATAATAATAATAATAATAATAATAATAATAATAATAATAATAATAATAAAGAAGCTACAGATGCTAATTGTTTCATAATTAAAGAAGTACATAGAGGAAATAATTAAGTTCATTCTGGGTGTTTTTTAATTTACTGTATAAACTCGTCACAATACTGCATGCAACCTGAATACAGCTATTATTGCAGTCTAAACACTTTCACCAAAAATGTCCTACAATGTCCAAAAATGTCTGTTCATAAATGTCCACAGGTGTTTAAAGAAACACTGGGTCTATTTGGTTAAAAGTCTATTTGGTGATGTCTGTTTGGCGTGTGTTTTTGTGTGTGTGTCAGTTTCTGGCTGGCCGTGCAGGAGCTTAAGAAGCGGCCGATCCGTGAGGTGCCCAGTCGTGTGCAGGAGATCTGGGACGAGTTTCTGGCCTCCGGAGCCCCGAGTGCCATCAACCTCGACTCCAAGAGCTACGATAAGACCATGCAGAATGTCAAAGATCCCGGACGCTACACGTTTGAAGATGCTCAGGTCACACTGAGCATGGTTTTGTATTTATTTATTTATTTGTTTATTTATTTATTTATTACCATGTTTGGTTTTTTTAATAGATTTTGTTAAAGCATTGAAAGTCTGGTGTGAGGCCATGAGTCTGACAGGATGTGTTACATGTACCTGTGACTACTACTGTCACTACTGCCCCCTAATCCCTCAGTTTACCAACTCCTGCTTTGATTTGCCCCCTGCAGCCTGCTACTACCTCAGTTTGCCCTCTACCGCCCCCTACTGCTCCAACTTGCCCTCTACTTCTCCACTTTCCCTTCTACTTCTATAGCTCCACTTTTTGAACCCTACTGCTAAAATTTGCAATGTACGGCCCCCTACTGCTTTAATTTGCCCTCTAGCACCCTCTACTGCCCTCAACTTCCTCAATTTACTCTCTAATGCTCTCTACTGCTCCAGTTTGCTCCTACTGTTCCAGTTTGTCCTCTACTGCACTAATTTGCCCTTAACTGCCCCATATTGCCCTCTATTAATCCCTGCTGCCTTGATTTTGTCTTTACTGCCCTCAAATGCTCTCTGGTGCTTCAGTATGTCCTCTGCTTTTCCCTACTCCTCCAATTTGCTCCCTGTAGCCCACTACTTCTCCAATTTGTCTTTTAATGCTCCACTGCCCTCTATTGCTCCATACTGCCTCAATTTTGCCTATACCGCCCTCTACTTCCCTCAGATGTTTCCAACTGCTGAAGTTTGTCCTCTACTTGTCCCTACTGCCCTTTAGTGCTCCAGTTTGTCCATTACGGCCATGTACTGCATTCCACTTCCCCCCATTGACCTCTACATCTCCATTGCTTCAGTTTGCCTGTTACTTCCCTCAATTGTTCCATACAACTTCAATTTTGCTTTCCACTGCCTTTTCCTGTCCTCAAATACTCCCTACTGCCGCAATTTGCCCTCTACTGCACCCTACTCCCCTACACTGCATCCTGCTGTCTCAGTTTGCCTTCTACTGCCCCCTACTGCTTCAAATTGCCTTCTGCTGTCTCATTATGCCCTGTACCTGTACAGCCCCTTAATGCCTTTTTACAGTTACAGTTATTACACAATAATAAGTACACAATTCTGTCTTGGTCTTTTGATAATGTAATTCAAGGACTTTAAAGCAAGATTGTGTACGTTTCTAAGGATTTGTTATAAATTCCTTCTCTCTTCTTCCACCTCTTCAGGAGCACATCTATAAGCTGATGAAGAGCGACTCGTACAGCCGCTTCATTCGATCCAGTGCCTACCAGGAGCTTTTACAGGCCAAGAAGAAGGTAAAGTTCCTCAAAAGCCTGGAGACGGCCATTTAACCACCCACCTCAACCATGTCTGTCTAACATAATTCTACCCTCTTCTGCCTTACTTTGCCTTCTCTGCTAGCCAGTGTTTGCTCTCTTCTGCCCTCTACTGCCCCTACAGCTCCATGTTTAATCCTTATTATCCCACTTTGCCCTCAGATACCCCATATCGTTGCCACTACTACTTTATTTTTGCTCTTCGCTTCCATTATTGCTACCTACTGTCTTAAATCGACCCTGTACTACACCCTTCTGCCCCAGTCTGACTGTCCTGGGGCAGGAGCCGCTTCTGAAACAGGACTCAGTGCAGACGTTAACGTCATTATCATGCAGGAACATTTTCTCTGCAGCCTGCAGGATTATGTGCCTTTTATATTCAGGTCAGCCTCAGAAATGTGTTAAACAGACTGTTTTAGCATCTGTCTGATGTGGACTAAGCTCATGTCTTCACCGTCTCTCAGAACCAGATCTTTTATCTGTTAGTGCTTGATATGTTTACAGCACGTCCCCGTTACTCTCTCTGTCAAAGCTTTTGATCATTTTGACTTGGCCTTGTTTGTGTGTTCAGTTTTTTCTCGCTTCTGTCCTTTTCTGCATTGTTTCTTTTTGTTGGTGCTGTTTTGGGGGTTTGCGCTGTTCTTTTTGTGTTGTTTTCTGTTCTTCTGAAGCGAGTTCTAAAGCATGTACACTAGGAACAGCAGAGATTCAGAGATTTCCTTGTAATTGTGGTAAGTGTGTCATGCACAGATAGTCAAGCCCAGCTTGGTTCTGTCAATTTGAGCATATGAGGATGAGGTAGAAATACAGTTCCAGCAAAAATAAGTACAGCACAGTACAATTTTGAAATTATTTCCCTAAAGAAAAAGAAGAGCTTCCTGGGTGAAGCTCCTCAGGAAGCTGATAGAGACAATACAGAGAGTGTGTAAAGCTTCCTTATGAATACTGTTAGGAATTTAAAATATTAAATAGATTTGATTTGTTCATTATTATTCCATAGTAGAAAATAAGAACAACATGGCCAAAAACTACTTCTGAATACACGTGATCTCCGATCCCTCAGATGTCACTGTCTTAAAAACAGTCATGAGTCTGTAATGGAGATCCTGACATGGGATCAGGAATACTTGGATAAACCTTTTGTCAGTCAACACCATTCGCCGCTGCATCCACAGATGCAAGTTAAGGCTTTATTATGCAAAGCAGAAGCCATGCATCAACACTGTCCAGAAGCTCCGCCCACTTCTCTGGGCTCGGTATCATCTGAGATGGACAGTAGCACAGTGGAATCGTGTTTTGTGGTCTGACGAGTCAACATTTAAAATATTTTTTGGACGAAACAACCGTCATGTTCTCCGGGCCAAAGAGGAAAAGGACCATCCGAGCTGTTATCAGCGTCAGGTCCAAAAACCAGCATCTGTCATGGTATAGGGGTGTCTCAGAGCCCATGGCATGGGTAACTCGCATATCTGTGAGGGCAGCATTAATGCAGAAAGATATGTACACATTTTGGAGCAACACATGCTGCCATCCAGAGCAGGACAACGCCAAACCACATTCTGCCCGGATTACAAGCGCATGGTTGCGTAAGCAGAGAGTGCGGGTGCGAGCATGGCCTGCTGCAGTCCTGACCTGTCTCCCGTTGAGAATGTGTGGTGCATTATGAAGCGCAAAATAAGGCGACGAAGGTCCCGTACAGTTGTGCAGGTGAAGAAATGCATAATGGATGAATGGGGGGAAATTCCGCTTACTAAATTAACCAACTGGTGTCTTCACTCAGCGTCCAAACGCTTAATAAGTGTTATTAAAAGAAAAGCTGATGTTACACAGTGGTAAACAGTCGACTGTCCCAACTTTTTTTGGAGTGTGTTGCAGTCACCAGATTTGAAATGAGTGTATATTTTCAAAAATAAATTAAATTCACAAATAAAATAATCAAATAATGTGTTAATAATGTGTTTTCAATACAGTACAGGGTGAACTGAATTTTCAACTGACTCTTTTTTTTTTTTTTAATTATTTTTGAATTTTTCATACTGTCCCAACGGTTTTGGAATTGGGGTTTTATATAAATATATATATATATATATATATATATATATATATATATATATATATATATATATATATATATATAATTGATATTGATATTTTATGAGGTAGTTAATATGCAAAATTTAAATGAAAACATGACAAATTTCAAGTAAAGAGACTTAGATTTATATATATATATATATATATATATATATATATATATATATATATATATATATATATATATATATATAAATTTTGAATCTATAAAGCTATAAAGCATGATATAAAGAATGAGAAAGTGCATACATTAATTAAAAAATGATCTTTCAGTGTTAGGGTGGGGTAATGAATCTTCTCCTAAATACATTAATAGTATTAGTAGTTAATTAGTATTTGGTCATTTCTGGGCTTAGTAACATTATTTTGTTCTTTTCTTTACAGAAAAGCAAGAATTTGTTCTGAAGAAGTGGGTGCTGGGTAAGTTCATCCTCAAACATACAGGATATATTCACACTAATTCAAATTTCATGTACTGTACATCGTCACTGGTGTCACTGTCACTGGTGTCACTGTCACTGGTGTCATGACTCTTAAATATAACAACAATTTATTTTAAATGACAAAGTTTGAGTTCGATTCTTGTTATATTTAAGTGTATTTGGCTTAAAGCAATTGATTTATCAACATCAAAATTTTGAGGTAATTAGTTTCCTCAGATTTTTGGAGTTAAATGAGCTTATCCGGTTTTACAGAGTGTTGTACAAAAATAACGCACTTCAGACGCTCATGTGTGTTATTGCTTATTTATTTGGCAGGCGCCTTTGTTCAGAGTAACGTTTTTTTTATTCAAAGTGAGCTCGGTACTTTCAAGCATGTACTTTCCCAAAGAAGCTAAATTATCGTATTTGCCAGCAGAATTAAACAATTTCAAATCTGAAAGATTTTCTGCAAAAACTTGAAAAAGTGCTTCAAGTATTTAAACTTCAATTACTTTAGTTTAATTCATTAATCTGCATTTCAACATTCAAACTTTCAAGCAAACAGTTTTGGAAGATTTCCATTACTTGTTAGCTAAATTAGCCTCGTGACTCCAGTACAAAACTAACGAAACAAACATCAGACACTAAACATCTCGAATCTCCAGTGATAAATTAGATCTTTTGCTTTTTTTTATTTATTTATTTATTTATTTTTATTTGAACTTTTTCTCCAATTTTTTTGAGCATGCCATTTTCAGAGCACTATGCTACGTTTCTGTTTCCTTGTGTCTAGGACGTCAGAGCTACGATCATCAGGCCTCTAATTTCCTGCAAAACTGCATCACACCTCATCTGGAGAAGAGGAGCATGTGATTTGTACATTACTGTAATCTACTGTGCTTCATAATAAACCCACACGGAGGTAGAGCAGTCGAGTCGTTGCATGTCTGATAAACTGAGGTAAAAGATGGCTTTATTTTCTTTCCATTGTTCATCATATGCTCATGAAGAGGACTCTTTCCCCCCCCAACAGACTTGAAAACGCATTTCCCAGTTACCTCCTTAATTTTCACATATCAGCTTTAGCTGTGTTTTGTGAACAGAGAATAGGAATAAAAATCAGTATATATAGTATCTATAAGCAAATATCAAACTCTTTATAACATTGTATAAACACACACACACACACACACACACACACACACACACACATACGCACGCCATTGCAGTTGTAAAGCCACGTCTGAATGAAAAAAATCCTTATGTCAGATGTAGTTGCCTCCAAAATGCTTTATGACACGTCTCATTTATTTTTATACTCAATTTACGAATATGTTGATTTGTTATCTGTATATTATTATTCTTCTTTCTTTTTTGTAAATTCTTTCTTTTTTGTAAATACAAACTGGGGTACACAGGGAAAGACATACTAGAAATGCCAAATTATGGACCGAGTGTGTTTTTTAATCCCACACCCACCCTGATACATGTGTTTATTTTTTTATTCGAGAAACAACTGACCAAATACATGATGTCTGTGGATTTGTGAAACGCAGCGATCACTGCCTCTGTGATGGGAATCTTTAAATCACATGTCAATCAAATGTCATGTTCTTATGGACGTTATGGTGTATCAATAGATAAACGTACGGTGTCGGATCATATGTTCATACGGTGTTGGAGTATGTGGTCCTGGTTAGATGTGTGTGGATGGATAAATGTGTGTAAAGACAGATCACAGAACAGCAATGGGGTGAAGGACTGAAGGACAGACTGTAACCCCGGCTGAGACAGTAACACGAACTTTGAGTACAAACCAAACCTTAAGGAAGGAAGGAAGGAAGGAAGGAAGGAAGGAAGGAATAACTAGAATGGGAACACAGAGCACAAAATAAACAACAAAACAGAAAGAAACGTTTTAGACCCGAGTCCATATTACAGAAACCTGTCATAAATGAACACCTGACATGGTTAAATAAGTTCTAGTTCAACCGCTTCTGTTGTAAAGATGGAAAAACAAGATAGAGAGATTTGAATGTCAAAGCAAATTACGTTTTTATTTCCCTCAGTGGAGGGAAAATTTTTCATTTACAATTCACTGAAAAGCAGCAGATCATTTGGGAACGGTTATTAGTAACGTTTTGGAATAGAAGTACAGCGCTGTGTAAAGGTCCTAGGCACGTCTAAAGAAATTCTGTAAAGCGAAGATGCCGAGAAAAAGTTCCAATTCAGACAAAATAAAACGCATAAAAATATATATTTACTACGGTTAAATACTACTATAAATATAACTCCATTATGGTTGTAAAAGCTAGCAAGATAGATAATGTTAACGCTAAATGCTAAAAGCACAGCCGCTATTACATTGGAAAAGCTTCTATAATCCTCTTTTCCTTTTTTCTGGAATGATGCAAATTAGGATATAGAAACGTAGATGTTGTCCTATACGAGGTCATGTGTTTCTGTAATATGGCGTGAAGGAGAAAACCCAGTTCACCCCGAGAACTGGACCACTGAAGAAGAAGAAGAAGAAAAAAGAAGGTGAAAACATCTTGAATACAGGCCAATTTATATAATATTTCTCGTATGATTATCACATAAAATCAAACAAATATAAAATCATATAACCAATATCGAGATTTTTATGTCTAGATGTATTCATCTGTTGTCTGACCGTTTAGCTTTACATTTTAATAGAATAAATCCAAAGTTCTGCCGACAGTATAAGACAACCGGTGGAATAATTTGATAGTTTTATGATCATTTCGTAACGATAAATATAAAAGATGGTGTCCCTTGCTAGGATTTAATTACTCGTTACCTTAAAGGTCAATGAGCCGTTTCTTCTCTGGAGCATGCACTGCCCTCTAGTGGGTGTGTGAGGTGTGACAGGTTGTCGTGTACATGTGGATGTGTTTCACAAACAGGTGGAGGTGGGTAGCAGCACACTGCATTTACGCCACTGCATGTACACCACCTAAGTAAAATGTACATGTAAAAAATAGTTTCAGTGTGGACGTCACTGCTCTAATGAAGTCACATTAGAGTCGTCTAGTTGCAGTCTAGGTGATATGGCTATTGGCGACATGGCTCGACTCGCTCTTGATTAAAGAAGCAAACATACCGTATACGTTATGAGGAAAGTATGAAGTCGGTAGTTTAACGACAGTCTCAAACCAGATGAAGTCTCGAGGCTGTCACACGTAAATGATGCTATAAACTAATATCTAGTGACTATTTGGAGTAACGTAATAGCTAGTTGAGAGTCAACAACATAACGTCATCCAGTCTAGCAGCTCGTGTTGAGCAGTTTTGAACATACCCGTGATCAACTGTGTTTGATATGTTAGTGTGTTTCCCATCACCAGCGCGAGGTGAACACAGTAGAGCTAATATCACTGACCAGGGTTGATTTCCTGGGTTTCGGGAAAATGTCCAGCCTGAAGTCTTCAAAGGTCACCATGATGCACACACATTTTTGATGAACGAACATAATCCAGTGTGTGTGCTGCTCCGTGACTGCATCATTATTATTATTATTATTATTATTATTATTATTATTATTATTATTTATAGCACCTTTCATACAAAAAGCAGTTCAAAGTGCATTATGACAATTATATAAATCAGAAAAAAAAATACTAAGGAACAGTGTGTTTCTACTCTCTCTCTCTCCTCTCCCTCTATCACTCTATCTCTCTCTCCTCTCCTCTCCTCTCTCTCCTCTCCTCTATCTCTCTCTCCTCTCCCTGTCTCTCTCCCTCTCTCTCCTCTCCTCTCCTCTCCTCTATCTCTCTCCTCTCTCTCTCCTCTCTATCTCTCTCTCCTCTCTCTCTCTCCTCTCCTCTATCTCTCTCTCCTCTCCCTCTCTCACTCTATCTCTCTCCTCTCCTCTATCTCTCTCTCCTCTCTCTCTCTCCTCTCCTCTATCTCTCTCTCCTCTCTCTCTCTCCTCTCCTCTATCTCTCTCTCCTCTCCCTCTCTCTCTCCCTCTCTCTCCTCTATCTCTCTCTCCTCTCTCTCTCCTCTATCTCTCTCTCCTCTATCTCTCTCTCCTCTCCCTCTCTCTCTCCCCTCTCTCTCCTCTATCTCTCTCTCCTCTCTCCTCTCCCTCTCCCTCTCTCTCCTCTATCTCGCTCTCCTCTATCTCTCTCTCCTCTCCCTCTCTCTCTCTCCTCTCTTTCCTCTCCCTCTCTCTCTCTCCTCTCTTTCCTCTCCCTCTCTCTCTCTCCCTCTCTCTCTCTCCTCTATCTCTCTCTCCTCTATCCCTCTCCCTCTCCCTCTCTCCTCTCTTTCCTCTCCCTCTCTCTCTCTCCTCTCTCTCTCTCTCCTCTATCCCTCTCCCTCTCCCTCTCTCTCTCCTCTCTTTCCTCCCTCTCTCTCCTCCCTCTCTCTCCTCCCTCTCTCTCTCCTCTCTCTCACTCTCCCTCTCTCTCGCGCTCTCTCTCTCTGTGTCTCTCTGTCTCTGTGCTGTAGAGATTTCCACCTTAGTCCATAACAGAAAACCCATGAACAAGGTCTGTTTTTTCCAGTTTGGTTCACACACACACACACTCGAGACAGAGTAACCGAGGGCTAGAGAGCGCTGTTTACACTGACTAGGTGTGTTTGACGGTGGAAAAGAATCAACTGTAATGAAGAGAAGTAAAGCACAACAACAAAAACAACCATTAGAGTAAAACTCACGGGACATTATAGAAGTCAAAGTGGACAATATCTTCAGCTATATTTGATCTGTTTGAGGGAATACAAGGACTGGATTGGGAATTCTCAGCTACTGTGTGAGTGTTAAAGTAACGGTTCGGCATAAACGTGAAATTCACACTAAAGCAAAACCAATATTTCTAAATATAATACATTTGGAATGTAGGGGAAGACCGTGTAAACTCGATTCATCTCCAAATCATTTCTTAAATATGGGATGAAATGCGATAATGGATTCCAAAGAGTATTCGTTAAAATATCATCGTACACATACTGAGTAGGAGAATACATACACGCACGGACAACTTTAATAGTAACACCTGTACTCCTGCTTGTTCGTGCAATTATCCAATCAATTGGCAGCAATGCAATGCATAAAATCATGGCTAAGCGCTTCAGAATCTCCTAGGATTTTCATGCACAACAGTCTCCTGAGTTTGCGCAGAATGGTGCGAAAAACAAATGAAACATTTCTTGCATGATACAAACATAAGCACGTTGTTGATAAGAGCGGTCAGAGGACACTGACCTTACTGGTTTGGAAGGAACTCAAATGCCCACTCTTTACAACCGCCGTGGGCAGAAAAGCAGAATACGTTAAACCGTGATGCGGATTTTGCTCCAACAGCAGAAGACTGTATCGGGTCCACTCCTGTCAGATAAGAACAGGAATCTGACACCACATGCCCACCAAAACTGGACGGTTGAAGACAGTAAAAAACATTACCTGATCTTTTTGTAATCTTAATCTGTCCAGTGTTGGTAAGCATTTTCTCCATTCTGATGTAAATATTAACTAAAGCGCTTGACCTGTATCTGCTTGATCATGATTGGCTAATTGGATACACCTGATTGAATCCACACGAATGGAGAGGTGTATTGGTGTTCCTAATAAAGTGGATGGTGAGTGCATTTGCATCACAGTAGGAGGAAATTTGCACTAAAGTTTTCCATAGAGAGACTCTTTAAACAGACACGTTCCACTTTTGTATTTCAGTCATACTTGCTTTAAATTTAATCCTCACTGTTCATAGGCTGAAGCTGTTTATTTTGTTGTTGTTGTTTTTTTTTTTGTTTTTTTTTTTTTTGCGGGAAACTTATTGAGGGTGTGTTTCGGTGCTCCAAGCACCATGTGAAGTCCAATCCTCCGTCTCTGTCGATATAATTCCACTATCAACTCTGTGACTCTGTAAATACATTCCAAAATCCAATAAAGAGATCTGAGGGGAAGAAAAGCGGCCGTGCCTCAGGATGCTAATGTGTGTAGTGCTGTTAGTGTACAGTCACTGTAATACCAGACATGAGCAGCAGAGGGCGCGAAAGCTTCAGGTTTTAGTCCCTGAAGCTCTGTGTGTGTGTGTGTGTGTGTGTGTGTGTGTGTGTGTGTGTGTGTGTGTGTGTGTGTGTGTGTGTGTGTGTGTGTGTGTGTGTGTGTGTGTGTGTGTGTGTGTGTGTGTGTGTGTGTGTGTGAGAGAGAGAGAAGCCAGGGCAAAGCCATGCTTTATCAAGCAATGATCTAGGAACAATCACAAACTGTATGAGTCCATCATAATGAATCCTGACATCTTTTATAAATCAGTACTTTGGCTAAAAGTGATTCATAAATTTCTTAAAATAACTGTCATTTTACCATGCACAGAAATGTAAGTTTTCTTGTAAATACTACTACTACTAATAATAATAATAAGAAGAATATTTATTATTATTATCATTATTATTGTTGTTGCTGCTGCTTATATTATGATTCTTACCCCAGTATGATTACTTGTTGCTTTTAAAACAGAGTATAATACTAATAATAATGATAGTCAAATTAAGTGGGTTTTTACTGTCATTCTTCTATATATGCTCGTATACGCTGGAACAAAATGTCGTTTGTCCAGGACCACGGTGCAACACAGAACAGTACACAAGACTACAAAAAAGTGCAAATACACAACAGCGTGAGACAAGCGCAGGACAATACATACAGAGAACAACGAACACACAGGACCACAGAACACTGTTGTGCAGGAACGCCACTGCACAGCGGAGAGTAGACTATCGTGTTGTGTAGCAGCAGCAGCAATAATAATAATAATAAGAAGAAGCAGAAGAAGTAGAAGAGGAGAACAAGTAGAAAAAGAACTGCATTCACATTCGAAATAAAGATTATATAATTATTTTGAATGAATTAAATGATTCCTTCTGAACCAAAAGTGCAACTGAACAGATTGCAGTTGCTACATAAATATGGAATGTGTAAATATGTGTATTATCATAAAAACATTGAACAACTGAGACATAAACTGAACAAGTTTCACAGACATGTGATGAACACAAATGAAATAATGAGTCCCTGAACAAAGGGGGGTCAATATTAAAAGTAACAGTGAGTATCCGGCGTCCTCCAGCTGCTTTAAGTACTACAGTGCGTCTCATCCTCATGGACTGCACCAGATTGGTCAGGTCTTGCTGTGAGATGTTCCTCCACTCTTCCACCGAGGCGTTTACAAGTTCTCCATCACGTCTGGGGGACACACGGTTACGTGTAATAATTTTCCACTGCAAGGACGATCAGCTGTCCTTCCTGTCTCCCTGTAGCACCGTCTTAGACGTCTTACGTTACAGACATTGCAGTTTATTGCTCTGGACACATCTGCAGTCCTCATGCCTCCCTGCAGCAGGTCTATGGCATGTTCATGCAGGTGAGCAGGAACCCTAGACGTCTTTCTTCTGGTGTTTTTCAGAGTCAGTAGAAAGGTCTCTTTAGTGTCCTAACTTACTGTAACTGTGACCTTAATCACCTAGCACCTGTAAACTGTTCGTGTCTTAAGAACTGTTCCACAGCTGCATGTGCAGTAATCGTTTAAGGTTCATTGAACAAGCATGAAAACATCGTTTAAACCCTTTCCAGTAAACATCTGTACAGCTTATTTGGATTTGACAAAATTATCTTTAAAATACAGTGTCCTGTAAAAGGGACGTTTCTTTTTTTGCTGAGCATCTTGCTCTCTCGCTCATTCATATATATATATATTTTTTAAAAGGAGCAACTACAACTGGATTAATTGCATTGAATTCAAATTCAAAATAAAGATCAGTTTGGATCTTTAAAAACTAACTTCCTAATAATATTAACTCAATAATTAAATATGTCCCCACAGCGTCTCATACAGTTTGCCCGATTGACAGTCTTTTAGATGTTCTAACATTCACTTGAACACCTCAATCCCTTTATTTGAGATTCTTTTGTAAGAAATGTTTTCTAGTCACTTTCTTTCTGTTGTTTGATTTAATAATCGATGGAGCTACTCTCCAGAATAACACACTCTTCCCTCATAAACATCCCCACATACACCGATGCAATACATATTCTTAACTATATATTAATCATTTTTCTTTCACTCTGAAGTCCTACAGCAGTGGTGAGACACATCTCAACAAGTTATCCTCTTAGGGTCTTTCACATGTCCACTCCAGTAACTCCATGGAAAAGTATACAGAGTGATGACGCTGCTATTCTAGCTAATGAAGGTGAAGACTGGACGTGTGCTTCTCTGGAGTTTAAACAGCTTTCTGTAAGTGATAAAGGTGCCTCAGGAGCCATGCAGGATCACGAGAATGTTTTATGCTCAGAGTCACGGCTTGGGAGACGAAATGCAACTTTGATCCTCCTCCCACTTGGGGTGACACATTGATGAGCGGCTGTGTGAGAGAATGTGTGTGTGTGAGAGAATGTTTTAAAAAAAAAAAAAAAAAATGGAGCTAGAAGTGGGCGTGTCAGAAGGAGAGGAAGAGGGGGGTATAGAGAGGGATAAAGTCAGAGAAAGCAAGAGGAGAGAGAGAGAGAGAGAGAGAGAGAGAGAGAGAGATGGTCTGATTTGTTTGGTGATCAGAGCCAATAGAAATCCTGCGGTTTGATAAGATCCACATGCGGGTGACGGAGAAGAGCCAGAAACAAGAGTTCAAACACAGCAGGGAGAGGGAGAGAGAGAGAGAGAGAGAGAGAGAGAGAGAGGAGAAGAGTGACTCAGAGAGACAGATAGAAAAGCTCCATCCCACTGAGCAGGACAGAAAGTGTGCAGAAGAACACTCTTGAAGTTCTCCTCCAACTTCTGGGGACACAGAGGCATCGCTTCAGAGACACGTCCTGATCCTGACAAATCCTCCTTCTTCCATGGGCATCAGAGCAGCTTTCAGTCCACGACGCATACACACACCAGCACCCTCACCCTAACCACTACCGGAATACACACACACACACACACACACACACACACACACACACACACACACACACACACACACACACACACGCTGAGAACTGGACCACTGCAGTCGAGAGGTAAGTGATCTTCCTTATGAAATGGTCTTTAACATTTCTGTTAAACACACACACACACACACACACACACACACACACACACACACACACACACACACACACACACACGCTGATATAAAAGAATGAGAGAGAATGTGTGTGTGGAGAACGTAGGCAACTGTTCCAGTAGAATAAAGATGCGTTCAAGATTAAGTGTGTAAAGGAAGGGTCAGTCATGTGTTTTCGTTTTTCATGATGAAGTCAATACGATCGACCAAAACATCCATACAAACACTTCACTTATTGTTTTGTATAGGGGGGAAAAAGCAAGCTCAGAGTGTGAGTGTGTGTGGGAATTTGTGTGTTCTGGCGAGAAGAGCGTTAAAACAGTTAATGATCCGATTAATGATTTGTGTTTGCCGGGGTCCGTGACTGCTCCACCTTGCACTGTTGAGCAAAGCGGATTTGGCCTGGTCAGTAATCTGTGTTTTCCATTCGGTTTCCATCACAAGCCTGAGATTAAAGGGTTAAAGCAGACTGCACAGAGAACCAGCCCATGTGCTCTGTGAGTGTGTGTGTGTGTGTGTTGTGAAGTGTTGAAGTAGTGACCTTCTCTGCTGAAGCGCTGCATCACAAGCAGGTTCAATTGAGATTGAACTAAATGTGCACGTCACGCTCAAATCTACTTCATGTAATGGAGCAGGGAATCATGACCCGTAGATCAATATAACAATAGAATATCGATATAATATTGGTCAAAAATACATCACAACACACTTGTCTTCTATATTACACGACCAAGCAGCTGGATACGCTTTAAAATATAGATTGTACCTCCTTTTCTATGTTGAAAACTAATTTTTGTAATTTTGTAAGTTCAGAGATGTACAGCACTACTGTTTTGTCAGTTCTCCTAAAACACACCTAAATACTTATATATATTGATAGATATTTAAATATATTTATATTATTATTAATATATATATATTATTATTATTTATATATATAAATAATGTGTGCAAGAATTTAGATGTGCTTTAGGGGGGAAAATATATATAAACACACACACATATACATACATACATACATATATATACACACACATATATACATACACACACATTATATAATATATTATATATTTATATATATATATATATATATATATATATATATATATATATATATATATATATACATACACACATACATATATATATATATATACACACACACACACACACACATATATACACACATATATATATATATACACATATATATACACACATATATATATATATACACATATATATACACACATATATACACACGCACACATATATACACACACACACACACACACACACACACACACACACACACACATGTACATACATACACACATTTATAAATAAATGCAAGTATTTAGGTGTGCTTTAGGAGAAATATACATGTATATATGACAAAATAATTTAGTTTTGATTCAAATATACTTGTACTGTAAAGAATTTTGTAAAAATGTCATTTGAATACTACGTTAATGTTATCACTGTGACCATTAGAGCAATTTTTGACTAATTCGAACCCATAACAGACAATACATCCATCCATCCATCCATCCATTTTCTGTACCACTTATCCTACACAGGGTCACAAGGAACCTGGAGCCTATCCCAGGGGACTCGGGCACAAGGCAGAACCCTAACAAATCATTTGACAAAATGTTTTTAAGAAGTAAAAATGATGTTCCTGCAATGTTCTTAAAATGGGACGTCCCTCGATGACACGACGTCCCAGCTGGACACAAACTAACGTTCTAAACAGTTCGTGTTAATATTAATACTCCTTTAAAAACGTTGCTGAAATCTCCCGGAAACGTTCTCAGAAAGATCTAGGCATCAAAACATCTTCGAAATGTTACCCATAATGCTCAGAAATTGTTAGCTATCCTCCATTTTTTTTTTCAAGGTGGACAAGTACAGGGAATCAGTGTTGACTCTGATTCTTGGACTCTGTTCTGATTCATTTCACTTTACTGTGCGATTCTGATCATAAAAAGAGAATGCTAGGTTGTAATGATGTCAAAATAAACGGTCTGAAAACGTGACGGAATTCTTTGAAATGCTATTAACAAGTTTGATCACACAACGCTCCTGATTAGACACGCACTAATATTTTTTTTCCAAACATTTCCGTGAACATTACTGTAGCCAAAAAAAAAAAAAAAAAAAAAAAAAAAAGCGCACCATTTTCTAAATATTACTTAATCATGTTCTGGTCGTTAGAATTAAACCCAAGTTTCTAGAAATGCAAACCTTAATATTCAGAAAAGTCTCTGATAATCTCTAACGTACGAGCTAATAAGAGGTGATCAGAGGTGATTTGTCTTGCTGGAGTCGGACTCGTTTCCTTTTCATCAACGAATCATCAGTAGTGCTGAAAAATCGATGCTAGTAGAGAGACTAAAACTGTTAGCACATAACTCTGCGCTTATTACAGTGCAGTGAGTTCACAGCTGTAGATTAAATCTCAATTAGATTACAGCATCACACACTGCACTTCAAGTAGTAAGTCAACATTGGGAAATGAGCAGGAAACAAGTCCAGCTCTTTAACCCCGGCGCTGTGCAGAGTGTTTGGAGAAAGCGAGTGTGTTTGGTTAATAAAGCTCCTTTACTGCTGTGATTAAATCTGTATCGGAGGCGCTCGGCCGTAGTTAATGAGGAGTTTTATAGCCATGCGTCCCAGGTCGAAAAGCTGGATTCAGTCTGGAAAGATGTAAGGCAGTGTGTGAGTTGGCTGCTTGCTGGGGTCAGGTATAAAACTGGATTAAAGGACACTGGAGGTGTTAAATAGACATCAATTCATGGTGATTGTCCAGTGTTATTACGTCATTAACGCCATCAGTGAGTAACTCTAGTGAGGTTTAGACTGGAGGGAGAAGTTGGAAACATGGATAAAACCTCGTCTTACTCTCAGTGCTTTGGTTATTGATAGGAACGATGGGTTTCCATCGACATTTTGGTCTTTCTCACCAATTTGCCGATTTTTACTATTTGACTACAGTCACAAACACCGCCCTCTTCAGGCTCCACTAAAGCATCACACCATTGGCCTCAGACAGAGGGTCATGATCAGGAGGTGGGGTAAAGGTGTGTTCCAAGATATTTATTTATTTATTTATTTAAAATGCACTGCTCACCTCCTTAGATCAATTTGGGAAATGCAGGGAGTGTGTCCTCACTTCAGCCTGTAGCATGACAATGTATAGGATTAGATCCACTATGTACTGGATGTTCTAAATGTAGATGAATTACTTAATGAAATACTGTCTCTGCCATTGGTGCATGCATTTTACAACACAGAAAACGTAGGGGATCTAATCCAATCTGTCATCATGCTACAGCAGCAGTCATCAACCCTCTTCCTTGAGAGTTACCTTCTTGCAGGTTTCATCTCCAACCAAAATTGAACTGATCAAGAACTGCTTAAGGCGATGACGGATGATTAGATAGTCAGGTGGGCACGATTATGGATGGAGCTAAATTCTCCAGGAACAGGGTTGGTGACCACTGAGCTACAGGCTGCAATGAGGATCTCTTGAATGCAGGTTGTGGCTGATCTACAAAAATCACACAGCACCCTCTTCAGGATCCACTAAAGCATCGCACCATTGGCTTCAGACCTAGGGTCATGATTAGGAGCTATGACAAAGGTCTGGTTTCAAAAATCCCAGCACTTTTGCTTAGTAGGGCGTCTTTTTACGTCACTGAGTGAAAGGTCTAAAGAGGACACTTCCTCCAGTCCTCAAGTGACCCCTAGTTGTTGGTTCATGGTAACACGTTGCTTTTAAAACTCAAAGCTCCAGCAAACCCATGTGAGTTCTGTCCTTGCGTGATGTAGTGGTTAGCACCTCGGTTTATGATGCTGGAGGTCTAGGAATTGAGTTATCCTCTTGATACTATTGTTGCACCCTCAGTATACCTTAGTGGTATGAGCGACCGCGGTGGTGTGGGAAAGTCCTGGGTCGGACCATCAAATCAAAATGCCTGAAAGTACAAGCATGGAGTGGATTGGAAAGGACAGTAAGGGTTCTGGAGCATGCAGTTTTAATTAATGAATAAGAATCTCCTACTCCTGCCTCACAATTCCTGTTCATTCACTCTGTCTGCTCCTAACGCTAACGCTAACCTGACTGTAGATGCTTTACTTACCAACATACCATCTCTGCCGTCGGCACATGCCTGTCACAACATGCAGAATGCAGTGGATCTAATGCAATACGTCAGCGCGTTACAGGCTGCAGTGAGGATCTCTTGCTTAAATGTCTCGTCTGACTTATTCAGCCCAATCAATCAGTCCACCTCTCTCATGTGCAACGCCATGTAAGAGACATTTTCACAAACCGCTCAGGACTTTGATAAATCTCCATCAGGAGTGACCAGACCTGGTTCATTTAGATTTCACATCACTGTTTCCTTTTCACAGGTATCTCAAATTCTCCTGCAGGCTCAAAACCTGAACCTGGTGATTGAGGTCTCCAAATCCAGGCACTCTATCCACCATGTTTATTTCTTTCTCATTCTGAATCAGGGAATTTGATTGTTAGTGCTTGGGTGCATCATGAGAATCAAAGATACATGTTGCATGAACCTATCTGGGAGAGGTTTTAATTCAGTTGAATGTCGAGCGCTAATGAAGTCGCTCGGTGTTTTTAGAATATTCACAATAGACAAAATGCCCTCGGAATAATTCTTCATTGAGATATTGATACCACATTGTCTTGACATTCCCCCCCCCCCACCAAAGATCACAACCAGATTGAAGAATCTCTCACTATCTGCTCCTTGTATTTGTTTTCATTTGAATTAATCTGTAATGAAAGAAACAATTTAATTGGTGGAATGAGAACTTGGGAAAGGAAAATACGTATGACAAGACTATTTGAAACTTTTAATAATAATAATAATAATAATAACGTGATATAAGAATGCTCCAAGACATTTGTACATACCCAGTATGGACACTTTTTCAATCCATCTAAACATGGGCCGATACGGTCTCCCTGAAACTGACAGAAATAATAAACTTGGTTTCCATTTGACCAATAGGTTTGAATATTTTTACTCACTATATTACTCACAGACTTTAGTTTGAGTGCGCACAGGGGAATTCTAGTGATTCACCATAGGATTGAAGATTTCCGGTCATCCAAGTCATTTTCAGTGCGTCAGAGTAATCAGTTAAGCTGATTGGACGTGTTTTAGAACGTTGAAAGCGCCTCATCAATCATTTGAGGTTTTGGAACGGATGAATATACGTATAACGCACGTCTAGCTGAGCTGTCTTAATGCACGTTATGTTTGTTCCTAAACGATACATGCGGCGTTTTTCGTAAAGCTCGAGCTTACTAGGAGTATTAAAGCTTGACGATGTTCCTGTCGTCGACCTTCAGAGCGGCCGAGCTCTCGTTATTGTGTATTTAACTTTCCACGTTGGTGGTTTACTCAGCCTGATAAAGCACAGGGCACCTTCAGGAGCACAGATCCCAAATACACACATTCTTCAATATGCAGCACATATGCTCAGCACACGAACACACTCTTATAGAGGTTTTCTGCTACACCAAGTACATAAGTCAGAGTTGAGATTACTGGTTTGCATGTGTGTGAGCAGGAGGAGGAGGAGGAGGAGGCTGATGTGCGTTTCTCAGCCTTTGTAGAAACAGCACACTCAGCTGGTGGCAATTATGGAAAGTAGTCTGTGTGTGTGTGTGCGTGCATGTAGGGGGTTATGGGAGTTGTTTTGGGGTGACAGGGGTGTGTTGTGGTTGCATGCCAATGTCCCAACAGCCTGAGGCATCCTGAGCGCAGCCCCATCTACTGTGGAACATTAACACACCTCACGCTTGTTTTCATAGCAAATGGGCTGGAATCCGCGCCGGTTTAAAGAAATGCCCGAGCTATGATTGAGCATTTGATAATATACTATTAATTTGAGGCCTGTCTGTGCCGGTGTATTATTTACGGAAATAACTCCGTTACATTTTTTCCGAACGCACGAGAGAAAGACATGTTGGCTTTCAAAACCACATTATTATCTCAAATGAGCAACAGGGAAATATTTCAATCTGCCTTTTCTCCCGCAAACACAGGCTCGTTCTGTTTGGAACGGAGTCACTAAGGAATTCTTCAGAACCTGCATGCTTAGGGTCATTATTCGCTTGACAAGAAATATCTCAGAGATGCTGCGTTACTCTGGCTGACTTACTGAACCTGGCCTTATCAGCAGCGTATTATGGAGTTAAACAGCCGTACATTAAGTGCTAGTATCCATCTAAGCACGGATCAAACAGAGTAAAACCTCCGAATAGAGATAACCGATATCTCTCAGGCAACGAGAAGGACAGAGCTAAGCCTCACGCAAACACTGGCTGGAGTGCTGGGGTCAGGAACCGGCAGCGTCAGCCATTTCAGGGAGAAAGTGGAGGGTATGACCTTTGGGAGGGGTGGAAAAGATGGCCTAGCAAGGGCTCAAGAGTAATAGAATTAATCAATTTCCTATACGGTTTAATATGAGTATTAGCTAAATCATCCTCCATTTTGGCTTTGGAGGAACCTACAATCAATCTTCCAAATAGTAAATGGTCTGCACTTATAGAGCCCTTTTTTTTTTTTAACCTTAATGGTTTTACAAAGCTTTACACTGTGTCTCATTCACCCATTCACACACACACCAATGGTAGTAGAGCTGCCATGCAAGGTTTTAGCCTGCCATCAGGAACAACTTGAGGTTCAGCGTCTTTCCCAAGGACACTTCGGCATGTGGAGGCACGTGGGCTGGGGATCGAACCGCCAACCCTACGATTAATGGACAACCCGCTCTACTACCTGAGCCACAGCCACCCCAAAGAACACATAACTCAGGAACAAGGCTGGATTCATAATACTATTAGCAACAGACTTCATTAGTCTCTCGACACTTTTTTATTCTCGGACCATCGTCTAGACAAGTCCGTAAATCAAAAAGATCCGCTCTAACCACGTTAGACACTCATGAGGAGATCTGACGGTTCTTTCTCGAGAGGCTCTTAGAGATCCGAGTGCATATGTAGCGGGGAGAGAAATCGGAGGACAACTGAACCTGAAGGCAGAGCTGAGAGCAGCTTCCCGTCTCCTCTGACCCTCCTCATGGCTGCTTTCACAAAGCAGGAAAAACACAGCACGGGTCAGGTACTTGGGGATAAAAGCTACTAGTCATTCATTAGACTTGACCTGCGGTTACTCTTTCGCCCCCAAATCTGATCTGGCATCAGGTTACACTTCACTGTTTTCCATTTTTAAAGCGCAGTGAATTATGCGAGGTCTGACCCATGATTGATTTTGAAAAAAAGTTGCAAAATTAAAGTGCCACTTCTCCCAAGCATACGTCTAGTGCACTTAATATAGAGGACTGAGCCATGCAGCGATGAGAGATTGGAGTGGAAAAAGAGGAAGACAGACTGGGGGGCTTGTCCTCGCTCGGATATACAAGGAGCCTCCGCTGAGGCCATGGTGTCACGGCAAAACTTCGGAGGCCAAGACACGCTGACGCGGTGACTCAGGGGCGCATTCATCATCTTTTGTGCAAACATCCATGGCCTGCCAGACCGCAGACTCACAACCAGCTACTTATTTTGACAACGGTTAAGAGCTCCTCTGAACCGCCGTCTGAAGAGGAGATCCAGTTATGCGGGGTTAAGCGGAGAGTCAGCCTCGAGAACAGACGAGGAAAAACACGGTCATGCTCGAGCGAGGCCGCCTGACAACACCACAACGCCTTTTGGGCAAGAAAACAAATTCTAAAGCAAGAATGTCTGAAATAGTCTTTATAGACGGAAATATTTAAACCCGAGCACAACACGAAATAGATATCAGATGGGAAGAGATAAGCTAGAGAAAGGCCGACGGAGAACGACCGCTCAATTCTCTCATGAAAAACACGCATTTTATAAATGTTTCTTTTCCAAGACTGAGTCAGCCGTAGAGCTGCCACATCTGCTGCAAAGATGTCCACGTGATTGACAGATAGCTTTCTCTCGTGCCTGAGATGTAATCATCCTCGGCCGCCGTCTCTTTGGTCCTGCTGCCCATGGACAAAGTGACAAATTAAGCTTAATCTGTGTCTTCCTGCCCTCTCAGGAAACAATATGAAACTTGTAAGGAAAAAGAAAAAACACAGAGGCTTAGCTTGACCCCTAGAGACATTCCGAGCCATGAAAAACATGATGGAAGAGCGGGGAGGGATGAGAATAGTGGGGGATGAACGTCACACTTTAGAAGAATAGCTTTTGTGAAATTTGGGGCCCAAAACCTTTATGGTGCGAGTGAGATAAATGAGTCAGCTCAGCACCGTTTGTGCCCACTCATAAAGCTACGGCGCCTCCAAGAACGTTTACATATTCATCGCATTTGTCACCAGCAGCCTAAGCAAAAAGGGTAACTGTTTCTCTGGAGGAGTCAAACTCACTGCAATCAACTCCCTTTGCGCGCTGTTCTCGCCTAAGCTTCCCTCACTGATTAATGAACGTGTTTATTTTAACGACGGTTTTTTAAACTGACAAATTAGCTGGCCGCTGTAATGGCTCAATTAAGTTAATTTCCTCTTTTGCTCTAAGAAAGCAAACAGCGCCGCATTTGATGAAACTGGAGTTCGTGAGGCATTTTAGTGGAACACTACTTCAGAAATGACCGATCAGTGGAATAGTTGAATTTAACCATGAAGTCTCATCAAGATATAGCACACAAGTTAGGCTTTAATAATAGCACAATTCCAGGTCACGCAAGTATAGTAAAGAAACTTTCAAATAACCGACTTTGCTTTAGACATCTTTGCGTAAGGCTACATGCACGCTTCTGAAAGTAGCCAATAATAGGAGTTTTAGATTTTACAAGCCATAGATAAGGACTATATACACAGCACACAATTGACTTGTTTTTAAACAAACACCTACATCATTTTATCAATTTTAGCTATGCTTAGCATTCCTGAGGATCCATGCGTAAGGCATAAGAGCTGACTAGAAACTAGCAGAGCATTATGCTAACTTTAGGTCTTCATTAGCATTACAGTTAAAGCCAATGCACAACAGATTACCTCAACATTTACAGTGAGGTTCATCAAATAATGTTAATAGTGAGAAGCACAAATATATACCTATAATATATATATTATTAATATTGTTCAGCACTGTAACTTGCTACAGAGTTTAGTTTTAGTCTAAAGCTAATACACATCAAAAGCATAATTAGTCACATCTGTATTGTTGGAATCAAACCGCCTTCTATCCAAATCGCCAACACCTAATCCAATTCTTGACTGTTCATCATCAACCTCAATTTAGTGTTGGGTTTGGTTCCAACTCAGGAGATCAGAGCATACCAGTAGAGCTGGACAAGTCCAAATCTGATGATAATCCATCCTGGGGGGGGAAAAAAAAAAAAAAAAAAAAAAAAAAAAAAGGTTTTCCAATTCCCAAAACATCCGAGTCAGATCACGGGAAGCGTAATTAGCTGATGAGTTGGCTCAGGCGTGTTGGGAATTAGGAATCGAAAGTTTGCAAAGCGGTCATTAGTTGGATCTGATGTGGCGGATCTGGGAGTAAACTCGGTGATAATGTAGAGGTTTGTGCAGCAGGAGTAACGCTAGCCAGTTCTAACGAAGCTGATGAGTCTAAATGATGTTTTCTCTTGGCATCAACCGCTGGAGCGCTAGTAAAAATCCCACTCCAATTTCAGTGACCGCAGAGTTTAATGGCTTCCCTGGTTGGACACACCTGATTCAACTAATCAGTTAATTACAACGCCCTTCATTGGTTGAATCGTGTGTTCGGTTGAGGGAAAACCATTTTGAAGAAGGTCCCCAGGCCTATGAGTTCATGGATAACTGTAATTACTGCACATCTGATATTCTAATGACACTAATTACTATAATCATTCAAGGAACACACTGCAGTGTGCCAGATGATCCTGGTGAGACCAGATCAAGGCCTCAGAAAAGTATATATCGAGCTTTGCCAAAAACATGTTCGGAGTATGGTTGTGAAAGTAAAACCTAACTGTCTTATGGAATGTTGTAGTTGGCCTGCTTATTCAATTTGTAACATTTTAGAAGTTAAACAGAATTGGAAGTGGGTTCGCAGGAGTGGGACTGGGAACGACGATGCTAGTGAACGAATGATAAACTAACAACTCCATGTCTCTCAAGGTGCATTGGATTCCGTATTTAGTGATGTCCATTTGAGATTGGATCACCATGGAAAAGGGATGTTACTATTTAGACCTGAGGTGCTATGGGAGCTCTATAGTGTTTCAGTTGCATCGAGTTTAATTCCATGCCTAATCGAACACCTATTAAGGCCTACATGGGCTTGAAACGTTTCAATCATTATAGATTTGGATCTATGTCAGATGTCCAACGTCCCTAACGTTTCTACTAGGCCTTCTGCATCTCTTATGTACTTGGTAGTGTTTAAGGACTGGTGCATGTGCTAATGCTTGTGGCTTTCTCTCTGTCTCTCAGGATGTGCTGTAAGCTGCTGTTTTGGGTTCTCTTGGCCGGTGTGCTGTGTGCCGCATCTGAGAGTCGCAAGAATCGGCCGCAAGGTTCAATCCCGTCGCTCTACAAAACCAGCTCAAACACATCTGATCGCCGTGGACGGAAACAGGAAGTGCTGGCCTCCAGTCAGGAAGCCCTGGTGGTGACTGAGAGGAAGTACCTGAAGAGCGACTGGTGCAAGACGCAGCCTCTGCGGCAAACCGTGAACCATGAGGGCTGCCTGAGCCGCACCGTCATCAACCGCTTCTGCTACGGCCAGTGCAACTCTTTCTACATCCCACGGCACGTGAAGAAGGAGCAGGAGTCATTCCAGTCGTGTGCCTTTTGCCGGCCGCACCGCTTCACTACGCTGACTGTGGAGCTGGACTGCCCCGACCTGCAGCCACCGTTCCGGCACCGGAAGATCCAGCGGGTCAAACAGTGCCGGTGTATTTCTGTTAACGTGGCTGAATCTGGGAAACAGTAGAACTGAAAGACTATGGCAGCCTGCCTGGGTTAGACAAAAGAAATACATATATTAAAAAAAACAAATATATGAGACAAACTTTTTCGTAGAATTTGGTACCTAATATAGGCAGAATCAAAAGCTGCTAATATTTTGAGATGTCTGGAGTTGTCCATATAAAGGACAGCTTTTATTGGTTTAGTTCTTGTCACGTGTTTTTTTTTGTGTTGTATAAAGTTCGTATCTCAAGACTTATGCTTTCTGGAAGGACAAAAAGAAAACGAGACTGAGAAGGAGAAGAACTAAACGACACCTTTCTCTAATGCTGCCTATAACCACCTGGCCCACACATTCTTGGACAGAAATGCCACCCCTGTAGGAAAAAAAAAAAAGAAAAAAAAAGCTGCTGAAAAAGTAAAGCACAGTATCTGAGTTGCGTTTGGATCTTGTCCTAGTCTGATCCCTCTGCAGCATCAGACACAATGTCCAATACAGACTTTCCTTTGCAGTCTTTTGAGGGAAATGAGGTGGCTCAGCTGCAGGACAGGTGGGGACAGAGACTTGAATTGGCCAATCATGCTGCTTGCAGTGACTTCAAATTATGCCTTATTCAATGAATATAACATGTATTACTAGACCGAGTATAATAGAGATTATATATATGATTATTGGTACACTAAAATGTATATATCTAGAGAAAGAAATGACCTCTATATTAAAATCTATTTCAAGTAGAATCCTGGTTTCACTCGGTCTTAGAAAATCCCGGACATCATGACATCGTTTGTTTTAATGCTGATTAATGAACACCTGCATTACTGTTTATCCTACCATGATGAAAAATACGAATTAATTCATACATTAAATTGCAGTTGGTTAATTAGCCGTATTCGTAAACAAGGGTAAATCGTACGTTTCAACATCAACACCCAGTGCTCCAAGTTTTATTATTTAAGATCGACTCCTTTCAGGCATGATTGAATTGGTAGGTAGTACTGACAGGAATGAAATATTTACACAATTGTTTTATATATATATATATATATATATATATATATATATATATATATATATATATATATATATATATATATATATATATATGCACACATATACATACAGACACACATACACATAAAATATGTGTGTAAATATATACACACATATATACACATTATATATACACACACATATACACATTTAATATGTGTAAATATATAAACACACACTATATATAAATGTATATCTGTATGTATATATATTTTTATATATATATATATTTATATATATATACACATATATACACACACACACATATATATACAGACACACATACACATAAAATATGTGTGTAAATATATACACACATTATATATACACACACACATATATACACATTTAATATGTGTAAATATATAAACACACACTATATATAAATGTATATCTGTGTGTATGTATATATGTGTGTGTATATATATATATCTCACACACACACACACACACACACACATATATATATATATATATATATAATGTGTGTAAATATATATAAATACACACGTGTACATACATACATACATATACACACACACACACATACACAGCAGACTTAACTAGTTTAATATTATTTATTCACAGAAACAAGTAAATATTTAGAAAAAGATAGTTCGTAATTGTGCCATATTACCTGTTTTTCCATGTTATCTATACAAGTGTACTGTAATATTTCCCAATGTGGCTTTAGAGCATCTTCACATTTCTCCAGACATGATGTTGGTGTTAAAAATAGCGTTTGGTTCAAATGACAGACCAACCCTTTAATTTATTTCTCTTTATTTTACATAAATTATGTTATTTCCAAAAAAAATACCCAAACAAAAAGATACAAACAGTTATTGCACGTGGGCAGACCCTCCTTGCTCTTGAACCAGAGTGATTGACACTGAACACATACATGCTGAGACAGAAAAAATTAAGTTATAAAAAAAAAAAAGAAAAGAAAAAAAATATACACATGAATTATCTTACATAAAGATGCTAATACTACTTTACATTAGATAAAATAATGGCATTTTTAAATACATTTTAAGCAAGTCTTGTATGTTGCCATTTAAAAATAATCCCTATTAAACATTTTTTTCTGCCATGATCCTGTATGGGTTAAACAGACAGAATACAGCTCTACGACTTCAGCTGGAACTGGAATACCTCTGTTGCTGAAGTAGGAAGAACAATGCATGTACCTGATCATCACTAAGGCGGACTTCGCTCTCGTTTACGTGAATGCTCATCCCTCAGGTGTCCTACTGCTTCCTGATAATCTCCCCGTTAGTGCGAGCTCGCAGATCCTGTGCAGTCTTTTAAGGAGCTCTGCTTAAGCCACTTATACTGACGTGTAACACCGTGTTACAGTTAATGCTTACGTTATTCGTGATATAGGAACTCCACGATGGAAGGAAGGGGGGGGGGGAAAGCCTAAATACAGCTTGAAAAAGCGTTTTTTTTTTTTTTTTTTTTTTAAGCATTTTTAGTATTACACTGATGACGAAAGAATGACTGCCTTCATTTTTATCTGAGAAACTGGCCTAAAACAAAATGGAGTGTTTGCGTCGTCATACTGCTGGTGATCCACGGCAACGAGGGACCGGTTCAGAGAAAATACTGCAGTTTAAACAAGCTGAGGGGAAAATACACACATTCCCCATTTATCAAGCTTAATTTCTTTTCATTTTCACCACTGGTAGCACATACTTCTCATGTCTTTTCCTTTTAACGAGGTACGATCCAGTTTACATACACGGCAAATCACCCATGGGGGCGCGCACACTGATAGGTTCTGACATCACATGACACACTTCCTGTATGTATGCTGCAGATGAACATTTTGAGGGCTGCTACATTACATTATTGTGTGTGTGTGTGTGCACGTGTGACACAGAAGTATGAATTTTTAATACACAAAATAGCCCATGTCTGCAGTCCATGCACTCTACCTCACAGCTCATCCGTAAGGGTTTTTACTTCATTTTTAGGATTAAAAAGTCCAGCTTGTTAGATCTTCATGCCCA
This sequence comes from Ictalurus furcatus, assembly GCF_023375685.1. Taxonomy (NCBI): domain Eukaryota; kingdom Metazoa; phylum Chordata; class Actinopteri; order Siluriformes; family Ictaluridae; genus Ictalurus; species Ictalurus furcatus. Next base: position 23,772,456 of record NC_071267.1, on the reverse strand, counting down.
GCTTCGCTTTCTGTGGAAGATAAAAAGCTTTTGTGAAGGCAACAGCAGCTTCACCAAAGCGAAAACACTCATGCAGCATCAACACTGAACTGGTAATAAACTAGTGATGACACCAATCTGATGGCCAGTATAGTTTCTGGGGCGATACCAGCAAAATATGGTGAAGATTGGAATTGGAAAAGAAATGTACTTTTGGAACAGGAAATGCGTACATACACGCCATTATATTTACAATTGAATTTAATGCAAGACATTGTGTGTGAAAGTTTAAATGAAGTTTTTTTTAAAAAAAAAAACCTTTTTAAAGAAAATATCAGATGGGTACTGTTAATAATATTGGCTGTTTCAGCATCATTTTTAGCAAAAAAAGAAAAGAGGAAGGAAAAAAAAAAAAAGTAGTATCATGCCATCTCTACAGTAAACTAGACCTTTCCTTGTCCCTAGGATGGGGTGTGTGTGTGTACACACACACACACACACACACACACACACACGTGTATATAGTTTCTATATAGTATAGTTTCTCTCTCCATCCATCTATATATATATATATATATATATATATATATATATATATATATATATATATATATATATATATATATATATATAGATATAGATATAGAGAGAGAGAGAGAGAGAGAGAGAGAGACACACATACTCAAAATCTGCAAGGACAAATCAAATGAAACCTTTAAAAAGTACAACAAATAAAATCTTTTAGAGGAACTTTCTAGATGAATCCAAACTCATGTTAAGTGCTGGAACACAACACTAAACGAGATGGCGCTTATGTAAAATAATGACACGCTTTTGTGAAACCTATTTACATTAAAAAAATAAAAAATGACTCCATTCATATATTTGAAACAATTAAAAAAAATAAATAAATAAAAAACTAAAAAAAAAAGACACTATATGTAAGCATCCATGTGAAAATGTTAAAATCTGTACCACCACAGTGAGAATAAAATGTAGGAGGTAAGAGTGTAGGACAGCCTGCATGCGCTGTGTAAGCGTGATGCGTGACATTACAGCAGATCCTGTTTTTTCATAATGCAGCATAATATAAAGTGCACTTACAATTCCAGAGGCGTGCTTGGGTTTGACACTGTACGTGGCTTTTTCCTTGGCTTGTCTAAAACATTCCTCTGCTGCTTTTAACCTGAATGAGAACACACACACACACACACAAAAAAAAAAAAAAAAATCAACTGTTAGAAAAATATCATTTACACAACGAGGTATCTCCGAACACCAAAAGTAATTGATCGGCAAGGACTGTGTGTCATAAATTTGCTTCTTTAGGTTTCACAGGTTCCCAAACCCCGGTCCTGTAAATTTTAGTGTTTTTCCTGATCCTGATTCAACTTAATCAGCTAATTAGCGGTCCTTCCCGAGTTCCAGTGGGCGTGACGGAGCACGTGCAGGATCAAGGTCGGGAACCTGCGCAACGTCTCGTTTTTTTCATCTCAGATATAGTCCATATTTACATATTAAAATTCCTTTAAGTGCCCCTATAAGATTATATGAGTAACTTCCTGCTTTTGGTACAATTCCGTCTTCAGACTTCGGGAGGAGGAGTTTAGTGGGTGGAGTCATACCAAAGGAAAGAAGTGCTGTCCTGTTGTCCAACATGGCTGCTGCAGTACCATTCTAGTGTCCAGATACAGTGAAATATTGCTCATATTCAGTTCATACATCAGAAAGACTGTGTATCATCACTGAAGAACTGGATGTGAACTGAAGAAGATATTTACAAAACAATTACTATTTTGCGTGTAATAGACTTCTACTTCAAAACACCACCAAGTCTTGGCTGATTGGCTTTGATTTGATCATTCAAACCCTCCTCCTCCTCCTCCTCCTCATCATCATGTAAAATTTCACAGAAATTCAGTACGACCTGCAGTAACACTCGTCCTGACTGCAGGGCAGAGTTTTACTTAGTGCTATTAGTTTAAGCTGAAACAGTGGTACGAAATTATACACAGTGGATTTAGATTTGGTCCGACCGTGTTACTTCACCTCCATCTCTCTCTCTCTCTCACACACACACACACACACACACCACAGTGGCGCCAGAGGGATCAGAAAAAGGCTGATGGCTGTGCAGGGCATGGAACAAATGCCTGGTACCAAAAGGTGTGGATGTTACGATACGTCTCTAATACACAACTAATCCTCAGTAACAGCCAGCACTAACACACACACACACACACACACACACACACACACGGTCAAAAGTTTGTGGACACTCGTCTGAAACGTTTCTCATGATGTTAAAAAGCTTTTGATCATTTCTTTCATTAGAAAACTAACATTTTATTTACAAAAAAAAAATCAATCTTTTATCGAGTTATTTATTCGTCATTATTATTTTTTTAAACGGACGACTTGGCGCAAAATATTCTGAAAAGCAGCCGATAAGTGTCCGGCGTAGGTGTGAACTCCTTTAATACTGATTAAAAACCATCTCAGGGAAATTCCTCAAGAAATCGGGTGAGAAATCGCATAAAAATTCTAGGCAAAAATGGCGTCTACTTTGAAGATGCTAAAAAACGACATTATTTTGGATTTTTTTTTTATCACAACATAATTCCCACAGTTCCATTTGTGTTACTCCAGAGTCTTCTAAAATGTGGGGGAAAAAAACCCCCCTAAAAATAAAGAATGAGTGTGTCTCAACAGCGACGGGTAGTGTACGTAGCCAGAAGTGAAACATTGAAGTAAGTTCAGGTCACAAGCACCATCGGTTCTGCACGTGGCCTGTTCATGATTTCTCAGTGCTCACTTGAACTCGAACACTGAAACGCGACACTTATCTGAACATTACTGGCAGACCCTGACCTTAGGAGAATAGTGATGGGTGATAAATCTTCCAGAATGTTCTTCTTACCTCAAATACAGTTGACCTTTGGGAGCTACTTTACTAATGCAGCTAGCTTTTTATGAAAGCCAATCTCAGCCAAAATCTGTCCTGTAATTTGATATCGTTTCTGGCTAGACAATGAGAACTGTGTAAAAATAAATAAATAAATAAATAAAATGTTTTCCTTCTTTAAACGTGCGATTATCCTGGCCGTTTTATAAAGTGATGTAAAAACTGATTTGGGAAAGTTATTACTGAGGATTGTTTTTTGGTTAGACTCGTGTCCCTAGCGAGCCAGACGCTGGACACCGAACGTGGCTTGTTGACCGGTTGCATTTCGGCTAAGTGGAAAATGATGTAAATGAGATTTTTCGCCAAACACTAAGTTTACTGACCGTTAATGACGTTTGGCAGGTACAACGAGTTTCCAGGGTGTGCATATCATCTCTCTCTGTGCCTGGTGCTTGCCTAATCCTGAGCCAAACTTTTTTTTTTTCCTCCTTTCTCTCTGTATAACCTCCGTGCGGTCCACGGGCCGTGATTACACACGAGGGGCGACTCTTCCACACTGGAGTTAATTGGACCCGACAGATTTCCACGTCGCCCAATCTGTGTGGTCTGGGGTTATTAAATCAGACACGCTCGCTTCTCTCGCCGCTTCCGCTCTGAAAGCGCTTCACGGCTCTGCACCTTCATGAAGCGAACGGCTAAACGAGACCTCGGGCAGATTTATTTAGACACTTTTTACTCCCGACACCGTCCGTGTCTCCGCTGTCTCTTTCTAACGAGGCTGGGGGAGGGAGCGCGGGGTGGGATGGCAGGCATTTCAACTCTCATTTCCTTGACCTCGAAACCTTCAAAAGAGCCAAAAGAGCCCGAACAGCACCATAATTGGAGATGTGTTGGGCAACCGCAGCAGTAAATGGGAGCAAGTAACTAACACATTGCCTGCTTTATAGGGAGCAGGCTTTGATGCTAGAAGAAGAAAAAGAAGGGGGAAAAAAGAAAAAAAAAAAAGGTCTGCTGTCTACGTGCATAATATCCTGATAAGGGAAGTGTGTAAGGTACATGGTGAGGTAGGTGGTGGGGTGTGTTATGCGTGTGTCTGCTCCTGCAAATGTGTTTCCAAGTCCGTCATAAAAAGAACAGGCGGTTTGATGTGAATTAGTGTCATATGGAAACTCTAGCCTCATCAAGGACCTGAAGTGTTAGGATTAAAAATGACAAAACCTCTGTTCTTGTACTCAGACTACAAAATCCCCAGCCATTTCCTTTACAGTCAAACCCATTAAAATCATTAATGTTTGGCACCAACTCACTTTCCTTAACAGCTTCTGACTTGCAGCTGGCAGCCGTTTAATTTTTTAATTTATTATTTTTTTTTAAATAGAATCGATGATCATTGCTCGGGAGGCAGAGACAGGAAAGTGGGAAGAAAAAAAAATTATAATAATAATGATCACAAAGCAAAAATAAGTTGCAAAGCTTTTGCGGGGCCGAGTCTCATAAAACAAGACGTATTTTGCAGAACGAGAAAAGGCCATAACCCAGACGTAGCTCTCTTGGCAGAAGCGTGGCTCGGAAGGTTTGGAAAAAAGTAGCTAAGAGCAAACAGATCATTTTGGACGAGATGAATTTGGCGGCTGAGAGGGCCGTCTGCGAGCAGGCCATGATAGCGCACTGAAGTGTTTACGCCTCTGAGAATTATGGGAAGCCTGTAAAAGGCAGCCGGGGCTCAGAGATCTGCCTGAGCAGTAGCTGGCTACTTTAAACACCGTGCTCTTCTGTACCGCACAAAACACAAAGCGAGACCCTTCGACTGCACGCAGGCGTTAAGCCTGACCGGGGGATGAGGTGAGCGCCGAGCGAGCCCTGCTGTGGTCGAGGGCGTCAGGATCAGGAGCCCGAGTTCGGCCGAGTCTGAAGCTCCAAATATGGTGCTGCTCCTTCACGGGGTCGCCATCCGCTCCAGGACGATCTCTCAGTGATGATTAAGGAAGCAGCGGGGGCTAATGTTGACACTTACCAGGATAGGGATGGGGGACGGCTGGCTGGGAGGGAGAGGAGGAGGGAGAGAGGCGACAAGCGAATGAACGTGCAACAGAGGAAGAAGGGAGCTTGAATCGCTTGGTTGAACCAGTTCACAGCAGGATCACAAACCAAAACAGTGCAGGAAGAGGACAGACACCACTTATCTGCCATGAATGTGGATTTGATTTACATGCTCCACAAACTCTGATCCAAGTGTGGAACTCCAAGTCTGATCCCCAGATGCAGAGCACCAACAGCTCCACAGACACTACACTGCTGGGGGGGAAAAAAAGAAAAAAAAATGGAAACCATTACAGGTTTCTATTAGTTCCTCATGGTTTGGTAGTGGATTGTAATGGTAGTTTGTGTTTCTTACATGGGTTGATGGGTCCTACGTAACGCAAGATGACCCGTCGATGACTCAAGGAACATTTAGTGCCGCTCTAATAGCATCCTGAAGCTCCACAGGGTTTGAGGTGGTGACCATAGACAGTAGTTTAATGTGATTAAGGGACCTAATAAACATGAGATTCATATTTCAAACAAAGAGCTGTTACATGCTCAATTCTGATTAATTTTATAACACAGCGACTCGGACAGTAGTTCTAGCAAGGCAAATCGCAGGTTTATATTAATGTACCTGTTAATAAATGGATTAAAGGAACACGTAATTGTTGATATGGCAACGTTTTCTGTAAGGAGGTGTTTATTTAAGCAGTGCTGGAAGGAGTCTCCAGTGTCAGCATTTTGTAACAGTCTGATGAAAAGCTGCATCTTTTCCAACGTGATCAGCTGCATTGTTTTGTCTAGTTTTACCTCATGAGAGGACCAAAAAAAAAAAGGAGCTGGTGAGGGAACATGTTTCACAACATTAACCGTATCTATAAATGAATCTAAAAGTACGCCGTGCCCTTCTTTAATTAATACGCCTGTAGTACAAAAGGAACAAAACACGACTGATTCCTTAGAATGATCCTGCACTTCAGGATGCCTGCGAAGACGAACGCTGATACTCAGCATTCACAGTTATCGACATTTAAGTAGCGGCAATTCAAATAAATATACAGTGAATATATACTGGATGTGTAACTGCATCAGTGTTGACTGGACATAAACAACTTGATTTGATATCCTTGGTACATGAAACCTTAAACGTTGTAGCAGGTCAGTCTAAAGCTCGAGGTGCAAGTAACCGACACCAATCTATCTATACTGTACGGGAAGTTCTCGTATAAATCTCCCTGTCCTTCAGCTCGACAAACGCTACAGCTAATCCGACGGACTGGCTCTTAGCGCCACATTCCTACGACAGCGCTTTAAAGAATTCACCAGAAATGAATTCTGAGAGACAGCAAGGGTCAAAGTCAACCGCTTTAATCTCCAGCTCTAAAACTGTTTCTCCAGCTGTGGAATATTTCAACTTCAAATAAAGCCCTATAATGAACTGAAAGACACTTAACCCTGATGGCGTATTAGCGTTCGCACACTTACTAAACTAAATACGGTCCACTTTCTACTCGACAAGTCTACTTCGTTCAGTGTTAAAACGTGACGTTCCTACAGCCGGGGACACCAGAATGAACTTCGGCGGTGAAACTTGACTCTTTAACGACGCCGGCGAGTGATGTCCACTTCGGGCGAGTGCTGTTTTGAAGAGAAAGTCGAGTACCTCGCTGCTCGAGGCAGTTCCACTTAAGCCCGTGTTTAGCCAAGTCGAGCCTTTAAGCAGACGGAGGGTTAGAGAAACAAATAAACATATGAGCTCTCTCCTGAGACCGGGGTCAACTTCATATACACACACGGTCTTTAATATCTGTTTCTTACAGAGAGACTTAACGTAAGAAAAAATAAAGAACAAAAAATACAGACGAAATGGGGGAAAATTTTATATAAAGTATAAAAAAAAAAGAAAACGAACAGGAGGAACAGAAAATGAAAAGGATGTACAAAACGAGTGCATCTTTAGTGTTCTCTCAACGGTTTTGGTGTGCAGGCCGGACGCCTCTAAACTCCCCCCTTTCCTATTCGAGTGCGCAAACGACAACGATTCATGACAAATTGGGGCTGAGTGACAGAGGTGGAGGGGGAATTCTTTGGGGCTTTAGGTGCCATTGGAGAGTGAAGACAAACACTTTAGAGACAGATCTCCTGATTAAGAGGGGCAGCAAAATGTCAGGAGAAAGGCAACACTGCCGTGTCTGCCGGTGGGAACTAATCCATCTGATGTCTCGGTGCTCAGGGGGCTATTGAGAGGCGCGCACTTAAAGAGTCAAAAGCGGTCACTTTGCCCCGTCAGATAAAGAAGCGCTCTGTTCAGCAAAGTGGCACCTTATCGCTGAGGAGTGGCGTGCAGCACAGACGAGAGAACAAATGCGCTGAAAGAGGAACGGGAGCTCTTTCTCGCTGGCGGAGATCGCTCATAAATCATTCACGAGCACATCGCACATGCAGCTCCGCTAAGTGACGCTATTCAGGAAAAAAGTGTCACAACTACAATAGCTGCAACTGAAGAAGCTGCTCCATCCTGCCAAAGACAACACAGCTCCATTTAGTCCTTTACACAACACTGTAAGACTAAAACCTAGGGGTGGGAACCTTAATTCGATACAGATACAAGGCATCTGGTATAGCCACTAGTTTAAAAGAAACAATATTAGAGCGGAAAAACACTAGGATTAATGTATTCCTGTCCATAATATTCATCAACTACTAATGATATTGCAGGAACAGAACAAAAACTAGCAGGAAGCCCTTTCATGCGATCGATAGACATACATATATATCCAGATTCCTTAGATGGCTTCTATTACTTAAAATAGCACGTCGCATGATTTTTGACTTTTTCCAAATATTACTTAAATAAGGATTGCCCATGTAAAGGAATACATCATTGACGTCTACAGCGTCGACGGGGATGCCTCCGCCGCGTCTTCTTACTAATTTGTATGCCTGAAATACCCTTACAATATATCTGGACCGTGCTTGAACCAATACCAACATGTAATCAGTTCATCTAGTGCAGGGGTGTCCAATCTGGAACGGGCCGGTGTGGGTGCAGGTTTTCATTCCAACCAAGCAGAAGACACACCCGATTCCACCTGCTTAATCGGTTGATCTGATCTTTCAATAGACTCCGGTGTGGCTTCTGCTCGGTTGGAATGAAAACCTGCACCCACACCGGCCCTTTCCAGATAAGATTGGACACCCCTGATCTAGTGGTAACAAGGATAATTAAAAAAAAAAAGAAAGTCAAATGCTACAGTTAGCCACGTAATTCTGAGACGGATTGATGGACCGAGGGCAAAAAACACACAACAAAAACAACCGAGATGAACCGACAAGGGGCTTTGGGTTGCTGAACATGAACGCGTAAGCAGCATCTCTGCAGGATAAGTGAAGATGAACTCTCTCAGGAATTATGACCTTGCAGAATCCTTTGACTCTGTTTTGGATGAATACCAAAATCCAAAACACTTTCATCTGCTGGTCACAGTGATAACGCCCTAAAAATCCTACACACATCCGACCACTTGCTCTAGAGATGTCGAACTCACTGGGCCCCATAGGGGCTTCGGGGGGGGGGGGGGGGGGATTTCCCAAATGTGTTTATAAACAAAAATTGTTAACCTTGAGGCCTAAATGGTCAGTGTTGTTGATTGAAATTACAGGAAAAGTTTGGTTTGAGTAAAATATGCCAATGTTTTTAACGTTATGACATTACCAAGAAAAAAAAATAACTTTCACTTTAGAAAAGTAAAGCTAAGATTTTTACACTTTTTTTTTTTAAACAAAATTAGGGATTTTGTGTACAAAGCTTGTAAAGATATACCAGAGACATACTGCATTGAGAACGGCCAAGAAAGTGGCCAAGATAATTTATGTTAAATTATAGTAAAGGTCTGAAGTGATTAGGGTTATCATAGGGACTATAACTTATATAGTCAAGAAAAAGAAGTAGTAATCGAAGTAGAAGAAGAAAAAAGACGAATGAAAAAAGTTGAAAATAATAAGTAGAATAAAAGAAAAAAGTTGAAGAAAAGAAGAAGCAGCAAAAGAAGAAAAAATTGAAATATGAAGACAAATACGTAGAAGACAAAGAAGTTGAAGAAAAAGTAGTAGTAGAAGAAAAATAATTAGAAGCAAAAGAAGAAGAAAAATTTGAAATAAGAATATGTAGAAGAAGAAAAAGGAGTCTTGGTGCACCTAAAAAAAAATATTAGGTGTAAATTCTATTCATTATAATCTCACACACACCCCATAACCTTTACCCCCCCCTAACCTTTAACCGCACAAACCAACCCTCCTCCAATAACCTGTAACCACACACAGCATTTTTTTAATATAGTTCCATAAAGCATCCTTTAAACTTGCCCTCATTGTGGCTCTGAGAACAAGCAGCAGTGTTCAGTAGTATCCAGAAAGTTCAATTTCATGTCCTCAATGCCATGTAGGCAGCGTACAGCTTTTTAAAGAAAGCCAAAGGCAAAACAGCAGAGTCGGATATAAAGAGCAAAGACATTATCGGGAATCTAACATTAATTCAGTGCCGGCTTGTTCAAAGACAGATAAGTCGAAAGGGGGAAGAATCACGGACCTGGCGATATTTTTTTTAAGAAGTCACTTCCGTGGAGAATGTCAGAGCCCCGAGTCTAAAAGCTCGTATGATGGACGAGTTAAGAGCAGAAGAAGAAGAGGGGGCTTCCGAGAGCGGCGGGGTTAAAGAAACCCGATCTGAACTGTACATTTCGGGACAGATACAGCCAGATAGGGCCGCTCGTTCACGGTGGTTCCTTATGAATAATGGAGAAGCCTCTGTGCTCCTCTCTGTTTAACAGACTGGCCTAATTTGTACCTGTTGAACTCGTGCCGTTATCGCAAAACCTCATCGAAACCACTTGAAGCTAACTGTATCAAATCAAGTCTTCTTTTCATTATCGGGGGTTAGAAAAATAAATCCCGGGTCATTTCACAAGCTCTCCCGTTTTCAGCAAACTCTAAAAAGACAGGAGATGTAACGTAATATTAAACATATGGCACAAGTTTTGGGAAAAGCCGAGCGGCGTTTGCAGGAGGACTGTTGCGGGTCAGGTCTGTGCAGAGCGGATCCCTTTATACCGACTACAGTAACACGCGACAGCCATTAGACGAGAAATAAATAAACCTGAGAGGTTTTGGGTTTGCAGGTATGTCAGACGGCGCAGGAGAAACGGACCGGTGCCGACATTAACACGGAGCCAAACGCTGTAAAACTAACACATGACAGGAGCAACTTAAAGGAATGAGCTGGTGAAAAATAAAAAAAAGGTATACATTTCATCTTTAGCTTAAATGTCATTAATCAGCCAAGACATGTTTGCTGTCTCAAGTTTGTATTTTTTTTTCTCTCCATTGGACATAAAAGGCTGTAGCTGACATGCAAGTGAAGCTGGTTCATATCCGCTGGTTCAGCCGCCTGCATGTCTAAAGCATCTCAAATCAATCTGCGTGGAGTTTTTCAGTATCTTAGACATGCTTATATAGTTTCTGATACTCTGACACACTGGTTTCAGCTTTGTGATGCCTTTTTGTACATTTGTGTAGATAATATACAGTCCCAGCTCCACCCTGAAGCCGAATAACATTCTTCAGAGGTTTTTGAGACACTTCAAGTCAGCATCACACACTGGGTGCAGCCCAAAGCTTGTACATTAAAAAGGATTCAGATATATATGAGATATGATGTAGTTTATACATGTTTATGCACAAGACATTACTGAACCAAATACTGGGCATCAATTTTTTAGTATAGTTGCTTGGAATTTATTTCAAAGGGCGAGCTGAACTAAAGATTCCTGTCAGGATTTACAAATAAATTTCATACCCATGTGCACATGTTGACAAATGCCAATCATCCATAAATTACCAAGCGTGAGCACGGGACAGCTTAGGGTTAAACGTAAAACTCCAAGCTCTCAGAAAGGTGAAAATGACCAAAATGAGACGGCACCGGGATGCACTATGGGAAGAAGGCAAGCCGGCGGAGGCAGTGTGACGCTCTGGGAGATGTTCTGCTCTGAAATCTTGAGTCCTGGCATTCATGTGGATGTTACTTTGACACGCAACACCTACCTAAACATTGTCGTAGACCAAGTACACCCCTTCATGGCAACGGTATTCCCTAATGGCAGTGGGCTCTTTCAGCCAGACAATGCGCCCTGCTACACGGCAAAAATTGTTCAGGAACGAGTTCAAGGTGTTGACTCGGCCTCCAAATTCCCCAGATCTCAAATCTCTCGACCGAGAATCTGTGGGACGTGCTGGACAAACAAGTACGATCCATGGAGACTCCACCTCGCAACCTACAGGACTTAAAGGATCTGCTCTAACGTCTTGGTGCCAGATACCACAGCACACCTTCACAGGTCTTGTGGAGTCCACGTGTCGACGAGTCAGAGCTGTTTTGGCGGCACAAGATGGACCTACACAATATTAGGCAGGTGGTTTTAATGTTAAGGCTGTTTCGGTGTATTCAAATGAACTCAGGCCAATTATATACATGATGTAATACTGATCAATCAAGCTTCATATTATTAAGTCTCCTTGTACGCAAGCTTACAAACTCGGGAGCGCACGTAGGATACGGACGTTTCTCTGAACAGGATTTTCCCGTATCCTGTGAATGATTTACGGATAAAATCGTGTTTTTAATGCGAGTGTGTGATGATTGAGGCACGCTGTGTGCACGATGCTAAATGCGGGGGGGTCATAAGCCTCCCTTACTTGTTAGCGATATAAGCATCCAAGAAGCAAATGTGTCTTGGGTGATGGATTAGATATGGCGAACAAGGAAAACTGTAAATTTAATTCTTGGCCAATCTGATACTCTGATAACAGGCTGTAGATTTAAGTTTTAAAAAGGAGAAGGGGAAAAAAAAAAAAAAAAAGTTGTTTTAAATCACACAGATACAAAGTGGTGAGGAAGATTCATTTCCGTGTCGGGATCTCTAATGCGTGGAATGCTGCGGAGTCCACTTTCGGCTGTCACTACAAAGCCGGCGTCCATCACTCAGGCCGGAACCGGTGTGAGCTGTAACAAATTTGACCCTGCGCTCTTTTCTGATCTAAAGCCCTTCAGCAGTCCCGGTGGGAGAGACACGAGACCCTCCACATCTCTCACCTCAAAAAGGTAAATCTGACTGCAAACAAAGGCTGACGAGCGTGGAGAACAGTATGAAGTAACGGCACACTCCATCACAGCTCTGCCAACACTCTGTACGGACCGCAGACGCCCTTAAACACACCTTCACCCCGGCCCCCTCCTCCTCCCCCCTGCTACCTCTTACCCAGAAATGTTTACAGAGCAATGTTGAGAAAGGGACTATTGAGTAAAACACTTTTTAAATCAGTCTGAGGCCTGATGAACCAGCAGGAACACTTTTAAAATCCAGCGCGCTCCATCTTTACCATCGAGCAAAAATACGGTCTCCTGTAGCGTACACCGTTTTAAGCATTCCTGAGAGATGAGAGCTCCGGATTCTGGACTAAACAAAGCATGCTCCGTGGAAAAAGAGGACTAAATATAGACTCCGCCACTTTTATTCCACTATAAGGGTTCGCTCACCTTTCCTGCAAGATCAGCTTGTTCTCTTTCTTCCACAGGTCTTTGAAATCAGTGGAGAACTCGTGCCACACCGAGAAGAACGTGTTGGGCGAAACCTCTTTCTCGCCGCTCTTAGGCTTCACAGAGAAGAACACGGTCAACTCCAGGAACCTGGGAGGAACAGGAAAGTTAAATAAATAAATAAAGGGGAAAAGATGATAAAACAGGGTAGGGACTACTGTTGGTTTAATAATGTCAGCAAATCAGAGTAAAGTGAACTTCACAATTCATTAAAAAAAAAAAAAAAAAAAAAAAAAAAAAACACACATTAGGTAATTTGACTAACATATACACTGCAATTTAACCATCTAAAGTTGTAATTTCATATGAATTATTTTATACTTGAATGTGATTTTTATCTCGGAGATCTAAAACGAATTGGAGTTGTAAATTAACACCAGTGATATAAATAAATATATACAGATAAACAATTCTAAAAGATGCCCCCCCCCACCTTCCATTTCTCTATGCTCAACTACTCAAAACAGCAAAAAAAACTAAACTAAAATGAAGAACTTAATAATGTGTAAAGATCCCCATTTTTAGATATTAATGAATCACAGCACGCTCTGATGGTTTCTATACTCGGTCGTTTCATCAGTGTGAATGAACTCATGTTTGTTTCATCGTTTCACCGCATACAACAGAAGGAGGCTTAACTTATGATTGCCAAGAGCGCTAAAGTCAATACAATTCGACTCGAAACAAAAATAAGGCACCACAACATGCGCTCGATTAACGGCGAATCAAAAGCAGCAGTCATTTCGAAATTCAAAGAAGGAACGCGACAAAGTCCAGGCTTGTGATATTTCAACACTGTGACCGATGTGGCCGTTCTCCGTTTATTCAAAACAATAAAGTTTGCTTCGAAATTGTCTGAATAATAGTGATTATATACGTTTTCACAATATTCAAACTGTAATTAATCACGATTAGACATTTTAGACAGTAGCAGTTTGGCCTGACACACTTGTATCCTATAAATATATCGAATCATGGGGCATTTACGAGCCTTTCCCTTTACTGCCACCCTGAAAATAGACCCTGTTGCTCACTATACAGCTCACCGTTAAAATATCAAGTTCTGAATAAACTCCAATGAAACCCGAGCCACGCTTTAGCGCTACGGGAGCGGCGTTTTTCTCTGTAACTCAATTACTGCCACTCTAATGTTTTGACTACATGTCAAATTTCATAGATCGTGTGTTGCCCTAAACATTACAGCATTACTCCTTACTGCGCTTTCCACCACGTCGAGTTACGCCCGCTACATCGCCAAGGGCCGCCCATGCTACCGCTTTTCTTTACGTAATTGGAGTATCATGACAAAGTTTTGAACTGAATTTAAAAACTCATTTGTCTTGAGGAAAATATGAATAACCGGCAGTGTGGAGGACGGAGGCTGCGCTGCTCTGCCATCTGTGACGTGAGACCCTTGGCTGTAGGTACGTCGGGTCGAATCGGGATAAACAGACACGCGGACGGGATGAGGTAACGTCGGTCAGCGCACCGGACCTACCTGACGTTTTACTGAGTTTATTCTAATGGCCCGTAAAATATATACGTGCATGTGAAGCTTTACATTGACTCAATGTTTTTTCTGGTTAGACTCCGTCTATAGACATGTTTATACTGTCTGTGGATCCAAGCTTAAGCTTCATACCAGAAGCCCAAATTTACAACCTGAACAACCGCATTATATGGGCAACCCACTTTTTCTTTTCCTTCTTCCTTTTTTTTTTTTTTAAATTTTAAATAAATATATTCAGGCACTATTAATGTGTGGTGCATTTCAACAACAATGAGGTAATTCAGTTTACTGGAATTTAGACCATGTAATAAGAGCTTATACGTGCTTTGAAAAGCAAGAATCATGTATAAAACCTCTGCAGTTGCTAAAACAAATCTACTGACCTCCCAACACTGGTTCGGAGTATAGCGTGTGCCCACACACACACACACAGATTTGGAGGTGGCACTAATCTATTCCTCATCAACATAGCGCTAAAAACCTGACCTATTACTTCGATGGCGCTTTTCACAAGACATCGTCGCAGGGCAACTTCGCAGGAACCTGGACGTCAACTTGGATCCCTAATAAACAAACCAGAGAGGACAACGGCAGGGGAAAAATCCTCAGAACGACATAAGGAATAAACTTTGAGAGGAACCAGAATCCAAAACGGTCCTATTACTTGCGAGCTTGGATTGGGTTTTAAAGAAAATATAACATGACGCAAAACAAATAAACAAAGCTTTGGGGAAATTTAAGTGAACACCCTCGACGTGTATTCTCGTGTGTAAACTCTTCTAATAATCCGTATATGCGGAAAACCCTTCAGCGATTCACATATTAAGTGAAAACACATTTTGGAGGAGTCAAAATTGGAATTTTAACCGCTCTGCGACGAAAACTGGTCCGTGATCATTTTACATGTTGACTAACTAGAAGAGAGCTGCTTGCGTTTTTTTCTGAGCACAAACCCGTATAAATTTACATTCAGCAGATAAATCAGCTAATCGGTGTGTTTTAGCGGAATGAGTACCAAACACCAAGAATTATTAATGTGGATGCAAGTCATTTAGAACCCCGCGGTCGGGAAGAAACCGGAGAAGAGAATCTGATTTTATAGTTGTGTATCTGAGAAGAACCACTAGTTGGACAACAGCTAGCAGTCAGTTTGGTAGATTGAACGCGAACATGTACGTGATTTCGTTTTCAAAGTACTGCTCGTGAGCTTCTCAAACTGAATCATTGGGCAGCTAAACAAGCTTTGAGGGGAACTCCTGACGATTGTGTTTGGCCAGCGTTGCTAAAACTGACAGAAGAGATAGATAGGTTGCCCCGTCAGTTCAGTTACTTTTGCAAAAAAAAAAAAGTGTTGCACTTGGCATGGATCACCCTTCATTGTTAAATTTCTTCATGAAGCATGAGGGTTCACATTTATTGCATTCTCAGGTTGCTCAGGTTTAATCGTCAACGCACTATGACTACGTTCCCGACAGTCCATGATGAGAACTGTACATACGGGACTGAATACACACTACACGGACAAAAGTATGTGTTCACCTGACGTTCACATCCCAACTGTTTCCACAAAGTTGGAACACAGTTGTATAGGACGTCTGTACTGTATGCTGTAGCGTTGACATTTCCCTTCAGTGGAACGAAGAGGCATAAAGGGGTTCCAGCATGACAATGCCCCTGTACACAAAACCAGCTCCATGAAGACATGGTTTGCCAAGGTTAGAGTGGAAGATCTCGAGTGTCCTGCACAAAGCCCTGACCTCAACCCCACCAAACACCTTTGGGATGAACTGGTACCCCGACTGCACCCCAGAGACATCCTCACCCTACATCATCCTTCCCCAAAATGTTCTTGTGTGTGTGTGTGTGTGTGTTATATATTTTATATATATATATATATATATATATATATATATATATATATATATATATATATATATATATATATATATATCCAAAAGTCATCCTATTCTACTTTCAGGAGCTGTGATTTTGGTGCTAATCGATAGAACTACGTTAATAAATTAATAGCGTTAGTTTACGGTTCATCAAGCACTCGTGTGTCCTGGGCAGCAATAGAGTTCGACACCTCTAAGTAAAGACCTAAAATCAGCACTTTCTTGGTGCTGTTGAGCAGAAACGTGGCATCAGAAGTCACTCGGTCACCAGAGCATCGAGGCTGATTCAGCACGCATGAATACAGACTGGAAGGCTCCTTACGTTTTGTGAGTTTCTTTTAGCTGGCTTTCCTGGGCCTCCAGTTCTTGTTTAGCTGAAAAACAGAGAGAAAACAAATAAAAGCGCTTTATGTTTATGTCACAAACATGGAACAGATGTGCAGAAAGTGAAAGTGAGTGTAAACAGTATGTGAGCCTATCTATGTGCGTGTGTGTTAATATTTCACTAACGTGGCTGTGATATTCAGCCTGACCGAAGCCATCAAAGCTGCTTGGTTTTTACGCGGGGACCGAGCGCTTGGCTGGGTCTCGTGCTTCAGCGTGTGCAGACGGCTTTCACTTATCAACGGTTTACACCAGCGTGTGTTCCTCTACCCCAGGCATCTGGCTCGTAACTCGAGCACTGATTCATAAAGATGTGCGTGTGTGTATGTGGTACTACTGCTATGCTTTACTGTACTAACTCGGGGGTTGCGGTTTAGCATTTTTACATTTAAAAAAAACAAAAACAAACACTATAAATGCCATTCTAAACTTATACACCATTAAAAACAATTTTAAAAAGTTTATATTAATATCAGTCTAAAGTGCAATACTAAAACCAGTATAAATGATCGTATGTACTGCAGAAGGATGAGGTCGCCGTTAGTGTACACAACCGCAGTTTGTAATACTACACGTCTCATTTCTCGAGATCAAGATTTCGTTTTTTATAACTGAAATATTCATTATTTAAATAGGGCATTTCAGTACAATTACATGTTGTAGCTAACGAGTGCAATAATATAACATTTACTTTGTATTTGTGTTTTTACTGTTTAAATTGGACTGTTTCTACTGTTTTGTTGCACGCACTTTGTTCATTTCTTTCCCACTTTTCAGCTGTACTGCATTATACGTGCTGTTAAAGGATCGACTCTATTTCCCTTAGTGGACTAACAAAGTTTAGCTCATCTAATCTTTTAAAAAAAAAAAAAAAAGTCATAAACTTTCACATTTATTTCACATTATAGTTCTATAGACCCGTCCTCTGCACTGGACTGACAGCAAAGGTTCCCCACAGGCGATACAAATCAACGTGCAAACCAAGCAGAAATTTCCTCAGGTTTGACTTCCGGGTTTTCTGTCATCATCATCATCATCATCATCTCCAGTGCTTTGGCTGTTAGTGTCATAGCTGAGCTACTTTCGCTTGATGATAAACCTCTTCTACATCAGGATTGTGTAAGCCTTTGGTCTATAACCATAATGAACTTTCCTTTACTTTCGCACTATCCGTTGTGACCCAGATGAGGACGAGGTTCCCTTCGGAGTCTGGTTCCTCTCAAGGTTTCTTCCTCTTAACATCTCACGGAGTTTTTCCTCGCCACCGGCTCGCTCAATTTGGATAAATTCACACATTTAAAATCCGTATACCGTGTTTATATGTTTCTGTAAAGCTGCTTTGAGACAATGTCCGTTGTAAAAAAGCGCTATACAAATAATATTGAGTTGAATTGCATATGCTCTTCGCTGTAAGTACTCAATTTTATTTGCTGGATGGTCTGGAATCTGATTTAAGGTAGAATGCAAATACAATAAGTCTAGCAGGTCATAACAGGTAAAAAAAAAAAAATAAAATAAAATAAATAAAAATTGTTCTCTCCAGACTCACAGATGACGCTCTGGAGATGATTATTATTATTTTATTTTTTTTTTGGACAAACCATAGCTCCAGCAAAACCTACCATGCTGCTGAAAATCTACCCACCTTCCAATTAGAATGATGCAAAGCCAAACCTCATTATATATTGTTATTCTTGCCAGACAAATACAGCTGTGCCTTCACCAAATTCCTAACAAGGCATTAAGTTCCATATTAGAAACAGTAATCACGGTCACGTCCATCACAACATGCAGAATCATCACACCGTGCCTCTTTGACCGTCTGGCTCTTCTAATTAAACAATAAAAAAATCCCTCTGAACATCAAAAACGCGATGAAATACGCTTCTGTTTTGTCCGTGCACATTCTAACGGCTAGCGGATCGTAAAACACACCCCCGCACACCCGCAAACACAAAAGAGAAGAGAAGAAAGAGAAGACACAATGAAATTTGCTCTGATCTACGGCTTGCTCTCTAGGAGAATATCAAACCGCTGAGTGCGAGTGGAGTGAGATGGACTTCACAGACACATCAAATGCAAAAGATCTACAGCTTCAGACACTAAACAATTCGATTCATCTTTCCGCATGTGGGACCCATTGTGTTGGAGACGGCTACTCAAAAAGCCACCGAGCAGACAGCGTGCCAGCGCTAATTGTTCATCGTCAGGTGGCCAAATGAGCGACTTTCTGGTACCGCTCGCCGTTTCCAATCGCCTTCGGGAAGTGAGCTGGGACACGCGGTCATCTCTTACCACCTGCAGGCTTAATCTCTAATATAAACTCTCTTAAGACTTGTGATGAACACGCAAGTTAGAGCTTCGTTAGAGAAATCGGCCGTAAACACTGGATGATCGATTCATTAACGAGGGACGCGTTCACGAGAACTGCTCCCCGCTAATAATTCGACACGCTGTAACTCGCTATAAACTGAAATAAAACCCATTACTGGTTAGCAAATACAAAAGCCAGACCTCCTTCTGCAAGCGCACACATACACACAGCGTTTTTTTTTTTGAAGTTGAAAAATTCCTCCACACACAAGAATTCATGCAAAAATGACTTTTTTTTTTTTAAGAGAAGAAGAAATACAAGGCGAGCGCAGACATAACAGAGGTGCTGCTCTGCGTCTGCTTTCACTTCTGCGCCGTGACCCGTCTCGAGCTCGAACAATAACAAATCGACGACAGTGCAGAGTCGGCATTTTACCCGGTGATTATAAATAACGGCGGCTTTTCTGAAATGAACTGTCACAGGCGCCTGGTGGTGTTTTTTTGGCTCCAGCAGTCACACACATCCCGTGAATCGTCACTTCTGAAATCGTGGATGTTTGGTGGTTGAGTGAGTGTGTGTGTGTGTGTGTGTGTGTGTGGAGGGGGTATACACATGCAAGAGTTCACAGCGCTTTGAATATTGGAATAAAAGAAATGATTGAGTGCATAATGGTGCATCTCTGCGAAGCGTCAAGCTCACTCGTGACGTCTTTATTTGCTTTGGCAGCGACTTCTTCCATCAGTCAAAAAAAAAAAACAAAAAAAAGAAAACGAAACGCGAGTGGGGCAAGATGTTTGGATGCATATGAGAGGTTTATCGACGTTCCATGCTAAATAAGTCTGTAACTCTTCAGAAAGGATAAAGAAGGTCTGCGCAAAGTGAAAAATGGAGTGCTGGCTCTTTGAAGTGGATGTGAAAGACAATACAGGAAAAACAAAAGGGTGAATTGTCGTCGCCAGTGTGTCTTAGCGCTCCAGGCTGGGGAAAGGCCACGCAGACCAGGATGATGAAGCTTTTCTAAGTGTGAGAGTGTGTGTGCAAAACGGTTCCTATGAAGTGCAGGGGCCTGCGAGGGTCAGTGACCTGGGTGCTCTTTGACAAATTGAAGCCGGTAGTGGTTAGAGGAGTTCAGACCGTGAACCCTGCGCTCCCCCCTCCCCTCTCTGTCTTCGGCACTGACTGGGGACGAACGTGAGTGTGTGTGAGAGAGAGAGAGAGAGAGAGAGAGAGAGATGAGTAAAGGTGTCTTTAAGAAGTAGGACAAACTGGCAGGTTTGGTTTTGATTAGTTTCAATATCAAGGGTCACACGAATCTTTCAAACTCGTACTGCTCGTGGAGAGAAGACCTTTATCGGGATAACTGATGGGTTATGTGATGTAGCAACAAACTAGCACCAACTACAGAGCCCATTCCACATGGTTTTTTTTTTTTTTGGGCGGGGGGGGTCATTTTCCACATTGCATCATTTTATTTATTAATTTATTTTTTAAACAAACAAATAAATCAGATGCTCTATTTTTGCTTTCTAACTTTTAAAAGAGAAAAGTACAGTTAAAAGGGAAAATTAAGGAATGTTGATTGATTTAAAAGCTTACAGCTTTGGATCGATTCTGTTCGCCAGCTAATTCTGACTGATTACAAACTCTGTTCCTGTATAAAAGATAAACTTAGCGTACCTGGGGGAAAAAAACAAAAAAAAAACCCCTCAGAACATCAAATATCAGTAGGGGAAGTGGGGGGGGCTAGTGCTAGAAATTTCCACATGGCACACCACCTACCAAGATCAGATCAGGAACAATAGGTTGGCGCTACTTCATCGTAATAATAAAGTGCTGTAGTGTGTGCTGGGTGTAGCCAAACCGTCACACTACTGTGAAGATGTTGAAATAGTGTTCGGTCACGTCATTGCAAAATTTTCACTGCAGCTAGATACAGCACAAGTTTGGTGGGGGAAAATAAATAAATAAATAAATAAATAAATAAATAAATAAATGCCGAACAGCCGATTCGAGAGAAATCACACGGCTGGGCTCGAACTAAATCTCAAAAGAAATAATCAGCAACAGGCTGGTGTGAGGTAGCGCCCGATTCATAGCTCCAAAGGTAAGCTCTACCTCTGACAGTTACAAAGCGCCGACACTGGAGACTCCTTCCAAAAGTGCTCCTCGCAGATTTTAAATCCGTTTACACGGAGCGTCCGATTGTATTAATACGGTATAAACCTGTGATTTGCCTTGCAGCTAGAAACTACTGTCAGCGAAGCTGTGATAAAGAATTCACCAAAACCATCTGACCGATCAAAACGGAGGATTAATTAGCGCTGGGATATAAGAAATGTGTACATGCGTACACTGTGCGTACTGCTGTTGTAGATATTGAACGGCTCCATGCCAGTCTACAGAGTGTAAGAGACGATTGTGTGCGTCTTCTCACAGCGGCAGCGTCGCGTGACCCTCGGCTCGGCGCTCGGAGGCCTGGGTCACAGAGGGACAGATTAATCTGATGTAAGGTTAGCAAAATCTCATGCTCGCTGGAGCTCCGGGGTCATGACGCGTTAGCGGGACGTGGCTAAGTGGAACACCATCCTCTGCTTCCTAATCACAGCCAGACCACCCGATTTCACCCAACACTGTGAGCAGGATGCCTCGGTCACTTTGATTTATACGCCAATGCCTCTCACTCACTTATTTTAGGGGGGAGGGGTAAATAATTTGAGGAATGTCGATTGGAAGTCAATTCCTGGGAACTCAGACTCTGATATGGTTCCACGATGAGACATCTAAACGTCACCCTTCGAAAACTGATGCTTTTCCACCAAATGCTCGCTGGTGTAAATAAACAAATGCGCACTGCTGACCACACACACACACACACACACACACACACACACACACACACACACGGCTATGTAATTCACCAAAAGCCCTCAGGAAACAAGCAGCTTTCGTGAACCTGCCTTCTGACTCTGCACTGTTTAGAAGGAATCGAGTGCAACGGTCTTCAATTAAAAGTAACAATCGATCACTAAAGGTATTATTAAAGACCTGCCAATGAGATTTTTTGGGGGATGTAATACTGGGGACACCAGAGTATCGGCCAACACGGATATACGTTTTTCCCTTTAATAAAAATAGATGCTGGTTTACATTTATGTTCTTTCTACTAATCGTGAGCTTGAGATCTAAATAATAATAATAATAAAAAAAATCACTATAAATAATTAACTTTTCATCAAGAAACTGTTACTGAAGGGATGCATCCTTGGGTTTTTTTTAATTTTTTTTTTTTTTTTTACCTACAACTAAATGAATCTTGTTTCATCAGTATTACACAAGTTTGACATCAAGGCAAATTAGAGCCAAGAACAAACTACATACAATACAGCAGAATTAAGTTTTGATCTTGGTGTATTACAACAACATCTTAAACAATGGTAAAATATGTATCTTTAGAGAAATATCCTTCGTGAGTCTGGAGATATGGGATGCAAGTGCCCCTTTATACACCACAGGCAAGCACACGTATACAAGAAATGATATCAAATGTTCTCAGACTATCCTGACTCAGACAGTTAAGGTTAAAGGCTCAGACAAATGTAAATGATAAAGATGGAGTATGCTCCGAGGTGTCATTTCATGCGTCCGAGTGATTTCATTTAGGCAACGTATTCCCTCTTTGACTCCAACACACACCACAAAAAAAATAAATAATAAATAAAAAAAATACATCTTAGCAATCCTGGATATATTTAAATTTATTGAATGTTTATTATAATATTACAATAAACCAAGCAGAAGATTATTAAACCCATTACGAGCCATATTCCCCTCATTTCAAGCTTGCTTTAATGGTAGATATACTCATTTTGCTCATTTTTTTTAGCATTCAATTCTAGAAAGAAGCGAAATTAAAAGCCAATACAATCAAATCAATACATGCAAAGTTTGAAATTAGCAAAAAAAAAAAAAAAAAGGTCTAGACGTAGATTCAATAAGCTAATATTTGATTTCTTGTAATCGTACAGTAGGAGACGATAGATCATTTGGATTACTCTAAATATATTTTCACTTGCTAAGATGCTTTTTTTTTTTTTTTTTTTGCAGAGCACAGAGAGGGTATATTCGCAGTCCAGATCAACGTGCCCATGGCTGATGATTAGGCGTTTACACGTCAGGGCAGACAAGAGCGAGAAAAGAGAGAAAACAAGAAAAAACACACCAGCCGATCAAAATGAGAAATCGGCTCAATTTGCCGTGTTGTTTTGCTTGAATTTGTTCTCCCTTTCGCGGTCGCTTTTTATATCTACTTCAAAGATGCACCGTGAAACTTTCCGGATATACGAGTTCTTTACATTAACGCAGACCTCACTGAAATGACGAAGACCGTAAAGTAAACCGTGCTGTGCGACTCACCTCGGCTCACGAACTCTTCCATTTTGTCCTTGAAGGGCTGCAGGTGCTCTTCGGTGGAGACCCTACACACCTTCTCCACCTCTGCAGTGCATGCTGGGGGAACAAGGAAAATGGAGACAGGAAAAGAAAGAAAGGTCGCACATCACTAAAACACAGTAAATCAAGGAAGTGATGAACAGCAGCTCAAGATAAAGGTGGGGCCGATTTGCCTTTTGGGTCTAATATTTAATATTTCTGTTCTGCTGCTACTGACAAGAGTCACTGAGGAACGTTGAGAGATAACGTGATGCTACTGAAGCGATTTGATGCGTTATCGTATGAACAAACGAATAAAAACTGTTTGAAGAACGGTTCACATAGATGTATCAGAAGGGAATTTCAGGACTTTGATACAAAAACGTAGCAAGCCATTTCTCAGCAGACGTGAACTCTCCATGGCTCTTACAGCAATATTCACCATTATGCCATTAGATACAAGATAAACGCATGCTTTCGGGAGGAAAAAATAAATAAACCAGCTATAAAAAGTATTATAAAAACAGAAGGATGATTCCATTGTGGTATAACAAGTCTGTCATGTACCATACTGTGCACTAAATGAACTGGTCAGTGACAATTAGATAAGGACAAAAATCCTTCCGGAAGCTTCGAATGGAAAGATCGCAGAGGTGAAGGAAAACTGGACCTCGGCTTCCCTGCCAGAGCGTCTTTGATCATCGAGCAAAACATGGCGCAATTACACCAATTACAATCAGATGAGCGCAAGTGAACCTCCGTTAATTTCCCCAGCCATAACCTCTAACGGGCACACGTTGTGCTGAACGCGTGTTTAACTGAGGACGTACAATAAGAAGTTAGCGTCAGTCCACGTGGGAAATAAGGACAGGGTTAAATTAGGAAAACGGAACAGAAAGAGCAGCTGAGCTAGTAGTCGTGGTAATAGTAGTAATAACAGTAGAAGAAACAGTAGAAGTAATAATAGTAGAAGAAATAGTAGAAGTAGTAATAGTATAAGTCGTAGTAGTAATAGCACTAATAATAAAAAGTTTAATGTATAACATTGTAAAACCTCCGTCAAGGCAACGTAACTGCTATGGTTAGTTTACACTTCAACTCAAAACAGGCTTTAATTAGCATTTTGCTAGTCTTGATATTTCTTCTATCATTATCAAAAGGAATACATTTTTTCCCAAGCAAACTGACAGAGGAGCTAGAAATTTTTTGTTTGTTTTAGAACTTTTGGCCAACCGCAGCTCTGACGAGGATAAAGCGGATACTGAACACGAATAAACGAATGAGCTTTTGACAGTGTCGGTGGGGTGTTTTTCCTCCACATTTCTCCTTTTCCGCCACACGATGTGCGTGATCCTAACGGATATTCTTGAGTCTCCGGACATAATTTATGAATCAAGGTCACTTGATCTTCACCGGATGTGTGACGAAGTACAATGAAATTCTTACTCGGATGTCGGTTCTCAAGACTAAACATAGGATAAAATATCAACCACCTAATTTTTGAGCTCACATTAGCTTTGTTTGTCCTAAACGGAGGAGGAAAAACTATGTTCGATGCTCGATGCCCATGAGCCACACTCGCTCTGTGAAAACTTGCAATAAATAATATTGGAACAATGGTTTATAATGTTTCATTGAAGCAAAAATGTTCAACTGACAACACACACAGACACACACACACACCTCAGTTCCTGATTACAAAATAACCTCCATGACTAGAAAATGAAGCTGCCTAACAACAACAAGGTATATTTCAACAGGTCTGGTTATTAATTCATTCACTTAAAGTACTAGCACGTGCCTACAAACGCACTCTACAGTGCTACCGAACTGGCGGAAGTACAAACTGCATTTTCATGTTACGTTAAGATTAAGATGTACAGAAGCTCCTGGTCCATCGTTATTATAACGCGTAGCATTTTGATGATTTTAAATGCTACGGTCATGTGCACTTGAAGTGCATATTTTTCAAAATTGTGTTTAAAGCAATACAACACATTTTAGCATCCTACACCTTGCTTTAAGAGCCAGGATGTGAAGTGTATGCCTTACACGCTCCTGTGAATGAGCTCTTACTATTTAATAATACATTTCCCTCAGGGATCAATAAAGTTCTTTCTCTACAATACATTTCTAGCTATACAGATACCTAAAAACAATAACGTACCGTAAGAAGCGTCACGATATAAACCAGAGATTTACAATGAATTACAGCCAGAACTACGGTCAGAGCTGCTGTTATGGAAAATGAAATTAATTTGAGAATACAACAGTGGAATAACGTCAACAACAAACCAACACCAACAAGCTACAGAAATTCATTGGGTTCGGTTAATGGCTGCTTGAGAGTTAGACATTCCAGCACGATATACTTTCCCTCATTCATCTGTTTTTCCTGTTTCGGTTACTTCTCACCATCCTTTCCTCCGTGTGAAAAAGGGAGCAAGCTCTGACTAAACTCTTATTCTACCCTGGACATTCCTGTGGGATATCGAGTTCAGACCAGTTAACCCAGACGTTACCTCTTCACCCTTTGGTCACGCTGATGTGGCTGGAAAGACGCTGGAAACTCCTAGTTGTCGCTAAAAACTACTAACCATTACCTTCTGAAACATACTGAGAAACCTATCGGGGATCATACGCAAAAGCAAAGGAGGAGGTGGCGGGTTTAAAGGGCCTCTATTAAAAGCGAACGTTCGCGTGTTCATTGATCTCAGGCCAGCTCAATGGTTCTTATTAAGGCGTGCGGTACACGAGTCGCATGTTCAACTCGGATCAGATTTTAGAACAGTTTAGAAATTAGGACCAGATAAAAAAAAAAAAAAAAAAAAAAAAGCTGAAACTTTTGAAAATTATTTAGTAGCGCTTTCCTGTAATAAATTAACAATCCGACTAGAAGGTAAATGGACATAATTCGATCCAGTAACGGTGGCCTCTAGATATTTACCTAACTCCTTCCTGCCCCTTTGGTCGTGTGAATGATCGTCAGCCTACAAACGGCATCTAAATTTGCACGTCCAATTACCGAGAGAGTCTCCCGAAATAGCTTGGCCTCTGATTGGCTGTGACCGGGAGCCGTTTGACCAGCGAGACCTTTGCTTTGTAGCATGTCTGAGTCCGACCTGTCTGATTGATTTGGGATGGGGATTGGGGGGGGGCATGAAAGGGGTAAGAAAAAGAGGAATTTGAAAGGAATGAGAGCCAAAAAAAAAAAAAAGGCAATGGAGAAAAGGAAGAGGACAGGGCCTGTTAACCATTTCAAATGTGTTAACAACTTCCAGCCCCATAAACAGCTGACCTTGGGAAACAACCTTATGCTTAAAACCCACGTTCAAAGACCTACATGAGCACGGATGCTGGGCCGGCGTTTATGCTGATGTTTATGCATGGAAGTCGAAGCAATTTGACTAGCGATTCGACGCTTAATCACTTAATTGGAGATACAATTCATGCTGGTTTTTTTTTTTGTTTTTTTTTGTTTTTTTTAAAAGGAAGGAGGATTGCTCTCAACATTTGCTTTACTGAATGGGTGTTACCAGGGTTTTCCAAGCCTCAAAGACGCACTTGATTGTCACCTGCCTCGACTATTCATCATCAACACAGGTACCGATGTCCATCACACGCTCACGTTTAGCAAGCGGCAAATCAAACCAGCCAGCTACAAGATGGAGGAATCATGACTTTATAACCATGGTCTCTAAAGACAAGCTCACTTGGACCTGGACTGAGAACACCTTACTCATGTTTCGGTCCACACCCACGTGTTCTCACCTGCCTGAACGATCGCAGCAAGAGGGAATTGCACCACGGTTCGATTCGAATGGACTAAACACTGTACGTGTCAAAGCACTCATATTGTTCTACATTTCTTTCTTGTTTAATTTGCAAGCTGATAGTGCTAGCTAGTGATGGGTGTCTAAAAATAAATAAATAAATAAATAAATAAATAAATAAATAAATAGGTCTGCGCTTTTATTTTTGAATTCTGGGTAGGTTGGCATTTTATAAAGACTGTGGAAATTATTTGCAATGTTTCTGGTTGTTTCTTTGATAGATCATTTAACTCCTGCTACATAATAAGTGAAAGGTTTATACATTATCGTTAATAAAAGGTTGCTCCGGACGCTGAAAATGACATGGCTTACTTCTGTATCTTCACTGTACGCAAAGAATATATGGAACGCTAAAGACTCGGCAAAGCGTCATCCGAGACCAAGCTGCAGTTTGGAAAATGAAAACAAGCCAAACTGCTTTAAACATCTTGCCTCTGGATCTTTATTCTTGTTGTTTGCAACGTCATGTATCATTCGGTCTCTCGGCACACCGATCTCATTCTCTCCATCTCATTCTGTGCCATTAGTGCGCTCGCTCTCTGTAGGGTAGTCATAACAGAGGTATGGGAGCGCTGCCGGGTCTGATTGGTCCCATGCGAGATCAAACGGCTGCCAGAGACCCATGCAGCGCTTCCCTGCAATGAGACGACAAACTCCACAGCTAATAGCAGAGGAGCCACATCTGACAAGCGCTGTGTGTGTGTGTGTGTGTGTGTGTGTGTGTGTGTGTGTGTGCAAATGTGTGTGAAATAGAGAGAGCAAGAGAAAGAGGGGAAGCGTGTGAGGTCAATTTAGTTAAAGCTTATTTATTCACACTTATGTGAATAAACTAAATGCAGAATTAGATTATAGGATATACACTGCCAGGCAAAGCTTTCTGAACAGCTGGAGTTGTGTTTTAGTAATGTTTTATTACTGTGCAAATTACGCAGAAATTCTACACAAATGTTCTACAGTCGAGTATTTAAAGACGAGTAAGCACTCCGATCCAACCAAATCTCTAAATTAGTGCTTAGAGGAAAACCGTATGATAATTAGAGGGAAATAAAGTAAAAATATATATATTTCGAAATCACTCTTCGATGCGTTTTAAAGCTCATGGTGACGAAAACAAGTGGCTCTTGTTATGCGGTACGGGTTTATTTTCACTGACATGGTTGGCGTCTACTTGTCCCTTTAAAGGGAAGTGTGTTTCCGAAACAGTACAGCAGTCCTTCTGAGTGCTCATCATGTCAATAAAATAAAATAAAAAAAAAATTCTGACGGGTGTGGTCTCTTTCTAGGATGCCCCTCCCCATCCACAGGGCAAGGGGTCTCATTGAAAGGTTTGATGTGGATAAAAATGATTAAGATGCCCTTCACTCATCAGATCGCAAGCACATCGAACACTTGCCAGAGATTTTGGAGAGATGTGTTAGTCAGCGCTCTCGATCACGATCCTCGAAACACAGAGGGGAAAGTGATCTGGACGAACGGCGTGGTGTTCATAGCATCGCTACGGTTACTGATGCGGAGGTGAACAGAAGTTGTTCTGGTGGCTAATGGTAGTCCAAAACCTTTCTAATACACGTCGGTTTTTCCCCTTTACATTTACGGCATTTGACAGACGCCTTTATCCAGAGCGACTTACGTCTCGCTCATCTCTACAACTGAGCAGTTGAGGGTTAAGGGCCTTGCTCAAGGGCCCAGCAGTGGCAGCACTGAGATATGAACATGACTTTAATTGGTCATGTCTATAGGTTATAAGATTTGAAACTTCAGATGCAGCAAATCATTTTATAAATTAGCATGATAAATACCTAGACACTGTTCCTATCTCTCCATCTTTATCTATCTATCTATATCCTTAGCTCTCTCTCCATCTATTATTATAGTTCTCAATTTACAGTAAATAAAACCCAAATTCTTATCAAAAAGGTAAAACACTGTTTACTGATCGTGTACATTTGATCAAATATTATATTGATCTGGTTTTGGTAGAAAGCAAACTTACAGCATCTCCAAACTCTGTAAGGCACCAAAGGTTTAGTGGGAAAAAGGAAAAAAAAAAAAAAAAAAAAAAGGAAAAAAAAAAAAAAAAAAAAAAAAAAAAAAAAAAAAAAAAAAGTGTATATAAAAAAAAAAATAAAAAATAAAAACTAAATAAACAAAACAACAACAAAAAAAGACTAAGATTGAATTTTAAGATTCTAAGAAAAACTAACAGTAAGTGTTCTCAGCCCTGCAAGGGAGTCGGATCATCTCTGAAGAGGCGTGATCGTTCTTGAGTGTAATGATCGGCCTTGCCCGAGAGGAAGTGATTCAGAGAGGAGAAGTGTTCAGCACTCAGCAGTGCTCTCGGGGAATACTGCTGCAGGGCCAGATGTTTCGGATCAGACTCTACGAGGAGCCTAAATGCAACCAGGAGAGGACCGGAGAGACTGGCAACACGCAAGAGCCGTTAAGATGAGAGACAGACGACACAGACATGACTTCAGATTTGTCTCAACCTTCAATTCGATACAGGATGGACCACAGACAGTGTGTGTGTGTGTGTAGCACCTCATTTTGGGGCTGATTTATCCAAGATGATTAGAGTTGTGGAGTAGATAATGTAGTGGATAAATAATGAACACTTGGGTGGGAAGATGGAAGAGAAAGAGAGGAGGATGAAGACTATAGCGAATCCTAGAAGAGTTAGGAAGAGCTGAGAATGCAGAAAGAGAAACTACACAGATATCCTTACCTAGGTAGAGAGATTAAAAAAGATGCAGTGGTAGAAACAAAGATGGTAGGAAAGAGGGAAAGGTGGAAGGATGAGCTGAAGGTGGGATGAAAAGAGGTGTATACACAGAGAGAGAGAGAGAGAGAGAGAGAGAGAGAACATGTAGAAAAAGTGGAAAGCTGCAGGAAAGATTAAGAATCAAATGGAATAAAGAATTAATAGATTAACAAAAAAAAAACAAAAACAACTAAACTGCTAACAATGTCCTTTGAACAGAAACGCAAATGTACAAATAAATAAATAAAACGATTACTACTTTATATTTTTACACACCCCGCTCCTCAGTAAAACACACGTGATTATGTAACGGTGCGCTTCTTTAAAAGCTTAACCGCTTTCCCTAAACTAGCTCCTTGTAAGTGGAGAAGGGTGTAAGCGAGCGAGAGTGAGTGAAAGTGATGGGACGAGTGCCAATAAATATCAGCGCTTGGCTAATCCGGTGGCCTCCGAGGCGGTGTGCGTTACCTCGCAGGTCTTTTCGCAGCTTCAGCAGATCTTTAGTGAAATCCTCAAACTTCATCTGAGACGCCTGGAACAGGTCGTGTGGCTCGGGCAGAGGATACACACACGTCTCCCGGCCAGCGTCCTGACAACACATGCGCGCACACACACAAACACATTGCGTGATACTTGTGAGGACTTGCACAGCACTCGAGTGATACAGAAACAAAGCTTCCAAACTACTTAAGGGGAAATAAAAACCAAAAAAAAAAAAAACGGAAATGTTTTGGCAACTGAGCAAGGGAATAAAATGCAGTTTCCTTAAAATACATGCACAGTCATGAAGATGGTATAAAGGTTAACTAACACACAGCGCGCACACACACACCCAGAGAGAGAGAGAGAGAGAGACACTTTGAAGTGGTGCTGCTGCGAGAGCAAGAGATAACAGCATTGTGGGGAGGGCAGGCAATGTTGCGTAGCTGGGAACAAGACCGCAAGTGACCGCCGGCTCAAAACACCACACACACACCCTCTGTATTACACAAACTGCTTTCCATTAACATATATACACACAAACAAGAAGGATTAAAGGAAACCATAAAGAACCCCTGATGTTGCTTCTGGAGGTAGAAAGGGCATTTTGATCCTGCATAATAAACTCAAATCAGCAAAAAAATGTAAAAAAAATAACCATTTGCCATACAATTTAAAATGATGTGCAGGTCTGTGTGTGTGTGTGTGGTGTTGTCATTTAAGTACATTTTTTAAATAATAAACAGGATCAATGATCGTGATTTCAACTCTAAGCAAAATAATTAGGATAATGGATTCGACTGTTATTGAGCAGCCCAAAGAAACATTCGAATGAAATATCTGAAAGGGCTACGTTACAATCGAAATGGTTACATCTCGCTTCCCGCAATTTTTGTGCTCTTCACAATACTTGAAGATTTTCTTTCAAATGGTGTCGATACCTCATCAAAGTGTCGCAGGTGGTAAGCGACGATGTAAGACAGCAGACTTCTGGTGTTGTCCTGAGGAAGAACCCAGAAAATAAATAAATAAATCACTGTCACAAAAAACAAAACTTATCTGGGGAAAAAAAAAAACTAAGTAAAATGAGAGAGAGAGAGAGAGAGAGAGAGAGAGAGAGAGAGAGAGAGAGAGAGGAGAGAGAGTGTGTGAGTGAGAGTGGAGAGAGAAGAGAGAGAGAGAGTGACAGTGGAGAGAGAGAGAGAGAGAGAGGGAGAGAGAGAGAGAGAGTGACAGTGGAGAGAGAGAGAGAGAGAGAGAGAGAGAGAGAGAGAGGAGTGAGAGTGGAGAGAGAGAGAGAGAGAGAGAGAGAGAGAGAGAGAGAGAGAGGGGAGAGAGTGAGAGTGGAGAGAGAGAGAGAGAGAGAGAGAGTGAGTGAGAATGGAGAGAGAGAGAGAGAGAGAGAATGCTCACGCTGCTTTTGACGTCCTTGAGCTTGGGCAGGATGTCCAGTGCGAAGCCGTCTGCTTGTCCTCTGGTTCGGTTCCCTCCGTTCATGAAGTTTCCAAAAGCCAGAATCAGACCCAGAACCCGCATCACGCTGGAACCACTTTGCAGAGTCTGTAGTGAGATAGAAATATGATCTAATATTATGAACTAAAATATGATGTAAAATCTAGATTTCCCCCCCTAAGCCTTTTAGGCTGCTTATAGACACTTCTAGGCGGAGACCGAGATACGAGTGAGTGTACGCAGCGTGCTGACCTTACACACTCTCTGTAGGATTTCCAGTTTGCGCAGGACGGACGAAATGCATTCGGAAAACGTGGACTGAAACAAAATACAAAAGACTCTTCCTGAGAACTCGGGAATTTGTGAGAGCTGGAACAGGAACCTGCACAGAAAACAAGACATGAGTGTGGTAAGTGAGGGGGACCAAAAAAATGATAAGTCAAGACCCATTTTGATGGGCAATGGGTTCTAGCATTCTAAAGGGGCTCTACCTGGAACCTCGTAAGTTCATTAAACCTTTAACAGGCAGAGATACACAAAGAGAGAGAGAGAGAGAGAGAGAGAGAGAGAGAGAGAGAGAGAGTGTTCTTACTGTAGACAGTTGTGTGTGATAGAGAGAGAGAGAGAGAGAGAGAGAGATACAGTTCTTACTGTTCAGGTTTGTCCAGAGGTTTGGCTCCCTCCTTCTCCTTGGTGGACTTGATGTGCTTGTCGATCTTCTCCACCTCGTCCGCCTGTGCTCTCTGAAACAGCCGCACAAACCAGCACCGGGTCATTTACACCACAGACTCAACTACACACCTACTCTTACTGTCTATCGCTACTGCCCATAGAGAATCCAACTCCTTTAACACCACTGCTCCTAAATTTAAATAAATAAACAAGTTTGCAATGGAAACATGTTCCTCTACAGCCACTAAGTGACAAAGCGCTTTATCACCAGCTGGCCAATCAGGTTAAAGCACATGGGCAAGTAGTGGGAAACAAAAGTGTTCCCAATGGAAAAGTGAATATAAACAACAACAGTTATTCGTATCAATTCTAATAATTATTAGAACCCCGATCTCAATTCGGAGCCAAACGAGTAGAACTCTACACCAGCTGCATCAACAGCGATACCTCCTTCTCAAAGTCTAGTCCTTCTTGTTTCTAATTTGTACATCTCAACTACTCTTGAACTAGATTTCAAACATGAAACACGCTATTGAGGAAAAAAACAAAACTATTTCAGATATTTGACCTTTCCTTGACCTTAACTCTGACTGGATTGATTCCAAAATCTGATCAGTTCATCTGCTGGTTACACTGCCCATCCCATACAAATCGTACAAACATTCAATCACTCCTTCCTGACATACTGCGCTGACGGGAATCTCGAGTGGACACGCTGCCAACTCGAAAACATGGACCGGACCTAACGGACAGGCATGAGAATGACAGCACGGTCAGTTTCATCAGACATACAGCATCTCTCTCAGATTCCGATCTTACTTGGCAGAAAATAAATAAATAAAAATCAATCAATCACCAAACTGTTCATCATATGCGATTTGGTGTTTAATGAGGTTCCGCTTTAGGTTCTCCCATTAAAAGACGCAAACGTCAACTTGACGAGCGTTTGTGGAACACCTGATAAAACTCCGTTACCTTCACCTTGCGCCACAAGCTAGTCTGAGAGATACTCGAGGTTACGTGCTGTCCATCAAAACCGAACGCCCGTTCCATCACGTGCGATCGGATCAAAACTGAACGGAAGCAAGTATTTATCAGTTTCGCACGGATTATACGCAACCCTGTAATACATTTACCTGTCCATAATCCTTCAAGGCTGTAGACCAGGAGGTGTCCGAACTTATCCGGAAAGGGCCGGTGTGGATGCGGGTTTTTATTCCAACCTGGCAGGAGCCACACCCGATCCCACCTGCTTAATCAGTTGATCTTGGCTTTCAATAGGCTCGGGTGTGGCTTCTGCTTGGTTGGAATGAAAACCCGCCCCCACACCGGCCGTTTCTGGATAAGACTCCGCCACGCCCCCCTCAAAAACACCGCTACAGTCAGATAAAGATGGGCCACAAATGGACCCAATCAACAACCTGTGACTCGAAACACGAGCGAGAAGACGACATCAATCTGTATTTTGATTATGTTGACCGCTATTGTTCTATTCTGCCCAGAATCATCATTCAAAAACAGAAAAACGCAGCATTCTGTTGACTTTGTGGGTCTGAGAGGAAAAACACGCCTGCGGGAAAACCCCAAAACCCTATAAACCCCCAAAGAAAACCACACGGTCTAAAGCATTTCCTCCTCTGCACAGCCTAGAACATGATAGAAAAATGTGGTTGAGGCACAAAAACGATGGAAAATGTGGGGTTAAGAAACAACGTCAAAGAGCCAGTCGACTGAGATGCAGATGAGAGGGACACACGCATTGCTGTGGTCTACATGCTGACAAAGGACAGCTTTCTTAAACAAACTGTGGACAGACGCTAAGACAGCTAAGTTTCCAGCTATTTATCTATCTATCTGTTCGTCCATCGTGCTTCCTTCTGTCGGTTATTTTAGAAAGAAGACCGTCCTATCAGGCAACGGCAGTCTTCCAGACATTCAAGATTACTTTCACTGCAGCCAATCAGGCCCGACATGCTCGAGACACACGGATCCTGCGGTCGTCCGCAGCCGCGTCGCTTGTGCACGTCCTCGGAAATCGATCTGACGTTTCCGCGTGCCGCGATACCGACATGAACAGTGGAAGCGTGTAGCACCATGTGACCCTGTGTCCAGATCTGAACAAAACAAACTAACGTCGTCGTCTCAAATCGCATACTCCTGTACTATTCTAGACGCCGTCATGGAGAACTATTACAGCTGCTGTTTGAATTGACATCCTCTTTAAACCTAGTGAAAGGTCCCCTTTAAGTACCAGTTTTCTGGATATTTCTGACTGCATGGTGAGGGTTTCGCACTTGAGATGCGGATCCTGATGAATCACGATGACGGCAGGCGGAAAGTTTGAAAGAAACGGAGCTCGTCATTCTGTGCGTGCGATCGCTAAACGTTAGAGCTAGACTTGAAAAC
This sequence comes from Ictalurus furcatus, assembly GCF_023375685.1. NCBI lineage: Eukaryota > Metazoa > Chordata > Actinopteri > Siluriformes > Ictaluridae > Ictalurus > Ictalurus furcatus. The sequence goes on along the minus strand of NC_071267.1, from coordinate 23,737,758 downwards.
CAGAAGGACGGGGATGTTTCGGCTCTGACGTGCCACCTAACGGATGCCGTTTTAATCCTCCGGGTGTACGTTAGATACGCAAGCGAGTATTTGAACCGTGGCGCCCGTCCACGCACGCACGCACGTACGTACATACGTGGAGTTGGATGTGAAGCGTGTTTGCGCCTTTAACGCATGAACGGCTTCAAACGACCGCGTGACCTAGGTGTGGCACAAAGATTGAAATATAATGACATTTTATACAATACATATACACATTTCTACACTACACAACATATCCTGTGGTGTGAAATGGCTTTAAAAGCATTTGAGCCAAATGATGCGAGTCTGATTATGTTAAATCCACAGCAATAAACCTCCAAAGACAAAACACCACATTTTAGAAACCAAATACGTCTTGTCTGATTGAGCATGTCTGGAGTAATAAGTCTATTGTGTAACATTTCGTTAACTGTTCCGTTAAAAACACAAACAATGCTAGCGCTGAACAGAAAGTCCCCGTTATGAGATCAATCTACCGGCTTTTATTTGCCATTAGGCCATGTTGGTACGTCTGGGTGAAGCGCTCCTTTAGCGGAGATCTCTACACATTCGAGCTTAACTGAGCTAAGCAGGAGGAGTCACAGCATCCATCAACGATGGATCCCAACGTCTGGGGCAGGGGCGAGAAGACGAAAGCCCCAGCTCGCGTCCTTCCCCGGCCTTCAAACGGCCCAATCAATCACGCTAAGTGGTGGACGCTCCAGCGCACTGGGACGTAAGAGCTTCTCCAGACTCCCCGAGAGAAAGTAAACACCTCGGTAAACATCCCACTCCAACATCAAACACTGCCCCGGCAGCAACAGACACCGACTGGAGCCTCGAAATGGCCGTCGTCCGGAAAGGTGATCAAAGTGCGGAGAGACAGAGGGTTTCTCTTAGAGAACTGAGGAGGGAAAAAAAAAAAAAATAAAGCCAGAGCAACAAGATACAACTGCGTTGGTTTACAAGCTCGGCTCACGTTTCGAATCGCAGACCTTGGAGGAGCTGGCAATGCCCCTGCGTATGAGTGTGTTCATATGTGCCAGACTATGTCTCCGTGTGTGTGTGTGCACACATGTTTGAGGGAGGAAGACGTGTGAATGTAAACTCTGGAAAAACACTCTGCAGCATTAAGCTCTATCGCAGCATCAATCAAGCCGGGCGCATACTTCCACGGCACTTCAAACGGCCGCATCAAACGCGCTGATTAGCATTCAGCTCACTCCGCCATCTGTCCGCGAAGGCACGTTCTGCTCTCCCTGCAATGCCTCCACCGCTCAAACTATTGCTAATGGGAAGCAGCCTTGCTCACACTCGCTCGCTTCTAAGCCTTGCCCTTATAGAATGGAGTCCACGACCAATATCAAAAAGACAACATGCAGATTTAAATAACGGACATCGGTTATTCACGGCCACGGTGCACACGTCTAGAGAGGGAACAGCTGTGCGAACTCACTTTCATTTACAAAAAGACAAAACACCACACACATTAGACAAAAGATCATTAGGTGCATTATGGCTAAATGGTCTTTTCCAGTGTGTTTGACTCGGTGTTTTTCTTTTATCCCCCGAACAGGCCTGGGTTCTGTAATTACCGAACGAGCCGTCCAGATGCAAACATCTTAATGATTCCGCGCAAACAGACGCATTATTCTTGAAGAATCCACAGGGGGCAGAGAATAAACGTGCACATGTAGAGAGAGCTTTCAGCTGGTGAGAGATGGCATTTCTCTGCCATCCTTTTACTGCTCTTCAGACACTCAGAGGCCAACGACTATGACCCGAGGCCCCTCAACACATGGAAACTCAGTCCAGCAATATATACACTACCGGTCAAAAGTTCAGACACACTCGCTCTATTTATTTATTTTTCTCCACATTTTAGAATAATAATAATAATAATAATAATAATAATAAAAGTCATCAAAACTCTGGAGTAACACAAATGGAACTATGGGAATTATGTTGTGATTAAAAAAATAAAATCAAAATAATTTCGTATTTTATCATCTTCAAAGTAGACGCCCTTTTCGCCTAGAATTTCCAGAAATGTATTCTTGGCGTTTTCTCACCCGATTTCTTGAGGAATTTCCCCCGAGATGCTTTTTAAACAGTATTAAAGGAGTTCCCACCGACGCTGGACACTTAACGGCTGCTTTTCGGGAATATTTCTCTCGAGTCGTCCGTTTAAATAAATATTTATTTCGTAAATAAATATTTAGTTTTCTAATGAAAAATGAACACGTCGACACGATTATATTTTTGTCTACAACACCGATTTCACACGTTTAAAATCACACCTTCAGATCAAAAGGTTTTTAAGACAATGAGACACGTTTCAGTCGAGTGTCCACAAACTTTTGACCGGTAGTAATATGCGGAACTTTTGACCGGTACTAATAGGTGGAATGCGAGTGTCTGATCGCTCACACTCCCGTAAATGCAACACACGTACATACATACACACACCGACAGCATGGTTTAATTCAACAGCTCACTAGGAGGAGTTTGATAAAGATGCAGTATCGACAAGCCGGCGTTTGTGGGGCACAACTCACTGAGCTCAGACTTTTACAAGGCAAACTCCCAGAAACAGCACACACATTCCTGCGCTGTTGTGGCTTTCGCATGTTTTGATATTAATGCATTTCTCGTTTGAAGTTTCACAGACTTTTCCTCTGGGTCTAGAGCCTCCAGAAGCATGTTCCAAACATCCTGACCCCCCCCCCCCCACCCGAAAACTCCTCAATAACGAGGCCTTTTCAAAACTCACAACCGAGCCTGAAGGTCTTGGCAGCGGCTCTGAGCGCCATAACTACTGATGAAATGACAACTCGAATAAATATAATTAACTCGAATAAAGTGCTGGATATAGGCATTCGGGAAGAATAGAGATCACAGATTTTTATTCATTAAAAAACATTACCGTGCCTGCTGTTCCCACAACTCGATGAACAGTAAGAAGCAGAGATGTGTCTTAAAGGAAAACGCATTAAAATGCGTTTCTATTGAAATATTTGAGATGATTGTAGTAAGAAGTTAGTGTTTGTGTGACGTACTAATCTAAGAGTGAGACAATGATGTACAGTTATAACGGCTTTTGATAGAAGAGAAATTCAATAACCTGAAACATATGTTGTAACTTAACGGGTTTTGCTGTTCGCTCCTAAAAACCAAAAGCTTCTTTTCTCACTCACCGTTTTCCAACAAAGGACAAAATCTGAATTTCTGTTGGGAAACTTGGCTGATAAGTAACTAGGGTGTCCCAGTCTAGATGAAAAATCAGGATATGATGTGTAAGATTTTGGAGGGAATTCATCAGCAACATGAGCTAGCTAGATCAATAACCCCGAACCCTGCACAACACCCCCTCCTCCGTGGATCATCTGCAAATTCCCACCCAGAAGCCAGCTCTCCCCTATATAAGTGCAGACCATTTACACAAAAAGTGCTAACTACCCTCTTCCACATACGTGAGGCTCAAAAAAAAACATCCACGATTGGCTAATGCAGCTGTGATTGACAGGGGAGAGAAAGTATGCCACCTCATGGCCAATTTCACTTTCTAGACCCCTGGTTGATTTAGGGTTCCTTATTTTCCAATATTATTTTTTTTATTTATTTATTTTTTTCTTTAAATCAATTGAACAAGATTTTACTAGGCAAATTCGGACCGCCCCTCGGCACTGCTACGCCACATTTCCACACTAGGTTCATAAACTCTATCAGACCTGCCCTTACAAAAACACCCTACACTTAAAGGATTAAATGCAGAAATGACTGAATTAATTGGTCATGCTGTCTCAGGGTCATGGTGCAAACATCACGGAAAAGATCAGATTTACAGTAAATCCGATTTGGGCCGTAAATAATCAGTAATCGTCAGATACACCCGTTAGTCTTATCAAATCTAAAGACACTAAATAAATAAACGACAACGTGGATGGAGAAAGAAACACGTGCAGGTGTAGAGCAGTGAGGGCTTACATTCTCGTACAGAGCTTGTAACGTCTCGAGGTCCACCACGGTGTTGTCCAGGTTTAGTATCGCTGCAGTGGAGAGAAAAAGCAACAGGACAGAAGAAAAGAAAAAGAAAAAAAAAAAAAAAAAAGTTAGCACAGGGCAGATTAAAAGGATTGATAAGGAGCCGATTTTACAGTTTGCTTTTCCTGGATTGGAGTTGGTCACATGACACATCACATTCACGGAAAATGAAGCTCATCTGCAATCTAGCCGTTATTCAACAAAAAGAAAGCAACATGACTTAGATTTAGCTTCTCGCAGATATATATTTAAAAAAAAAAAAAAAGACATTTATAACCAGAAGGGCTGCACAATTAATCATAGTTTAAGCACAAACTATGGCTTCCATAATTAATTAACAAACTATGACATTGGTGATCCTCCATTTGTGATCTTGGTCCAGAAGATCCTCACATGTTTTAAAAATGTAGATCTGATTGCATAACGTCATGTTTATAGTTGATCTAAATAAAAAGTAATAAATTTACATATACATACATACACACATATACACACACACACAACCCTAATGTATTTAAAATAGTTTTATTTGGAGTAAAATATGTACTTATTTGACAGAATGCCAATGTCTAGTGTACAATGTGAAATTAAAAGCCTGTTTTCTGGGACCCCCTGTTGATTTATTGCATGTTGGCATTTAAATAAACAGAAGTCTCCATACGTAGAGGGAAATCAAGACTTTCAGCAAAATGTCTTCGGAAATTTTTCGTACTTGGTTTATATTCTATATTTTTTAGAGACAGCCTTTAAGAACGCCTCTGACAAAAGAGGAACGTGTTGAAAACATTCGCACGGCTGGATCGGGAAACTGTCGCAAGGTTTGCGATGGACGTTAACAGGACGCACGGCAAACTCCTCACACATCACACACACACACACACACACACACACACACACACACACACACACACACACACACGACCACTGCCAAACGTATTAAATTCACAAAGACTGGAAGTGCTGCGGACCAACGGAGAAGTGGACGTCCACCGACGGAATCATGACGTACAGTCCCCTGTGTATGGAAAATTTTGGGTCACCCTTTATTTCGGTCCAAAATTGGCCGGATTAATTAGATAAATAATCAAGATTTCAATATGGACGATAAGACGACTATTATTTAAGTCCTTCATGTGGATTTAATAACGGGGTAAACATCTCTCACTGCTGAACAAACTGAGCCATTAACTGCCATCACGTCATGGATAAATCCTACACGCTGCTTCTCTGTCGTGACGGTCTTTGGCACAAATCAGGATTATTAAACCGATAAGTGCGGATACGATTAGAGCAGAGACTTTAGGTGCAAATGTCATTCGGTTCAAAGAGCTCAAATATTACACAAGCTCATCTGCAGTTCAATCCTTTAAAAAAAAATAACACAAAAAAAGAAAAGGAAAAAAAAAAGAAAAAAAAAAAAAGTGACACCATGTGACAGTGACACACAAGCACCAGAGACAGATGTACACAGACATGCACTGAGACACACATGGGCAGACAGACCCCCAGATACACAGACACATAGGTTTTCAATAAAGAGAAATAACAGCAATTGAGTGTGAAAATCTTAAAAGGACAGAGAGGGAGTGTTACTGCATGGACAACTAATCAAGACATAAACCAAAATACAAATAAGAAAGAATAGAGAAATGACAAATGGGGGGGGAAATGAAAAGCAAGTCAGAATTCTGGTTCAAGCTTTTAAAAAAATAAAAAACCCACTGGCATTTTCCAACCACATATATTTTTGTTTTTATCTGTAACTGACTACGTTTACATGGACAGCAATAATCTAATTACTGACCTTATTCTGAAGACAGTATTGTGATTAAGGTGTTTACACGAGTCGCTTTTAGAATATTCCTTTCATATTCAGGTTTTCATGTTATAGAACATAGATCCATTAACGACACACGTCATTACGTCCCCAAGCCACGCCGTCCCCTCCAGAAACTCACGTATCGACCACGTCGATAATGCGACTAAAACAGGAGTACTCCACACGTCTTCATTCCATCTGTGTTTACTCCGAGTTTACTCTTTAGTCGGATTACGGTCGGCAATAATCGCTGTTTACATGCTAGTTCTTTCTGAGTATTGTCTTAATAAGGTTAATATTGGATCATTGTCCATGTAAACGTACTGAGTGTATCTAACTGTAACGTGTGTGATTACTACAGATGGCATTTTAAACTTTTCCTTGTACTGAGAAAAGGATAGAAGACCTGTTTACTCCAAAGTCACTTATTATGGAAGGCTAAGAGCATTTGTCAAAGATAGGCAAGAAACGCATTTCGTAGGAAGATTTTCAAGGTCCAACTGCGCGAGCCTGATGACACTGCTTCGATGTGCGTGACAAAACACGTTCGATGGGAAAGCATTAGGAATCATCACGACCATAAATCCTATCGTGTTCTGGCTCAGAAGACCCGTTACGCAGTTTAAAAGAGTCATAGTTTGGAATTTGTGTTATATAGGTGCATATTTGGAAGATTTATTGACCTCATTTGCAGTTAAACAGTGTGTATGCAGTTTTGTTTTTGTCCTCAGTATAGAAAACAAAAAAAAAAAAAAAACACAGGTCGATACTGCTGTACATCTACGGTACAAATACTCTAGATTAAAATTAGACTGAAAAACATTGAACTTTTCTTTCAAGAACTAAGTCCATATAATCTCGATTCAGACAGCAGCAGAGCCTGGAGAGCCCATTACTAAGGCTGTGTGCGCGCGCACACACACACACACACACACACACACACACTCCAGTTTGGGGGTCAAACCTCTGAGCGCTCAAAGCCATGCTTAGGGGCAGATTTGAGCATATTTCCATCCTATTCCCACGGGGTTACGTGCCACCCACTCAAGCAGGGGCGCAGACCCCTCACCTCCCCGCTGCACTCTGTTAAGCAGCTTAATAAGCACTGATGAGTCGGGCGTAATTAACTAAATTTGCCCGCGACATTGCCCCCCCTCTCTCTGGGGTGTCAGGAGCGTCTATTTATTGCACCTTAAGCGACTTAAGACTTAATAGGGGTTTGTGAGTGTGTGTGTGTGTGTACACACACTGGAGACCCTCCAGACACTATGTGGTTCACCGCAATGGATTTACAACCTCTCAAAGTCTTAAATCAAAATTGGCGTGGAAAAGCAAAGCACACAATAATGAAGCTTAGGACAGTAGACAACTCCATATAATTATAGATATATAATTATGATCTATTGAATTTTACTTCCATTAACAGTCTCTCAGACAAAGATCGAGTCAGGGGACGGGTGAAGGATCAGGGGGAAAAGAAAAGAAAAAAAAAAAAGGAGAGAGAGAAAGAGAGAGAGCGCAAAAGTGAGGAAGTGAGTGTACGTGTGTGTGTGTGTGAGAGAGAGAGAGAGAGACTGTCAGGTTACAGCGAGCGAGTGCTGAAGCGCGCCGCCGCCTTTGTGTCTCTGTGCTCAGGATCTGGCGCCCAAAACTGTAATCCTTTAAAAGTAAATGTTTGAACACAAACAGGGCTGGAGTTGTGGATTGTTTAATCTGAGATATAGTGTTACATTCAAACGCTCTCTCTCTCTCACACACACACACACGCCGAGAAAAGCACACTAACTCCAAACACTCACACTGGAGACACTGTTGAAGTTTTAAGTGTTTGAGATGATTGCTAACTGAATCTAGAAAAACAAAGTAAATAAATACTTATACTGCACATGTTCAAGCGTAATTGAGTCAAAGCTTGAAAATTCTCATTTTTTATCTATCTATCTATCTATCTATCTATCTATCTATCTATCTATATATATATATATATATATATATAAAAAAAAGGGGGGAAAGTGCAACTTATTGCACGGAGCATGTGTTTATTTTCACTTCCTGTGATAAAAGTAGAGTCGCTGACAGGCGTTTGTGGGATAAAAACGACTTTAGTGAATCCGTTTGTAAGGCTAATGGGTCAAAATCTGACACGCACACAAAACCCACCCTGAAAACGGCATCTTTCTCCCATCTTGTCGGGCCGGATTTAAACAGAGGGAGGAGACGGGCTCAGGCATCAATTAGGATGGGGCTTTAACATAAGCCTCTGAGTTTGGCTGCAGGGGGAAATGGACGCTCTCCAAACAAATCAGAGTGAAATTACTACCGCAGTTTCTCCGGCTGTGGCTACGGCTTCACTACCTCTACGAGTACGCATACTAGTTTTTAAAATGCCTCCCATTAGTAGGCACGTGACGGTCATTTCTACGACGCAACGGACATTTCAAATACCGCATAAAGGAAAAGGTCATTAAAAGATGGGTTGCTTTGCAGCCTTACGTGATCATGACCCAACGGTTTGTGTAATTAATTTTAATCTTACACTGCTTCGGGATTTCGCTTAAAGTAACTCCAGCTAATCTCCACCTAGCGCGTTTGCTGCACATGGAGAATCACCAGAGAGGAGATATTTCGATTTCCCTGCACTGAGAAAGGAGAAAAGGAAACGTACGGATATCCGTTTACTCGAAACTCTTACGACAGAAGTCTACACAGCCAGATGTTGAATTCAAATCAATAAATGTTTACGTGAAACATTTTTGTTTAAGGCTGTCAAATTCTTCATCGAAAAGGTTTGTGTAAATAAAGTTACACGGATTTAGAATTCATTCGTTCAGTGGGATGAATTCGCGGTTATACATTACCATTAATCTGGCGAGTTTGCTGGACATCCTGGCACATGTGTGTTAGGAAGTAACCAGAAATACATTTTACTCTATTGCACCAGTATCAGAAAGCTGTATATATAAAACTCTCTCACTGTCTCATCCTAACATTCATCACAAGAGGCACATTTTCAATGCTTAATGTTCCAAACTAAATTTAACAAAATTTAAGAAGTTAGAATAAAATTCAAAGTGAATTTCAAGTGAAAAGGTTTTCTGCTATTTTTTATCTTAACAAGTGAAAATATCTTGAATAGAAATCAAATTAAACTAGAATTTTTTTAATTATACGATTTCAATAAACCAAATATAAGATCATTAAACCTATATCTAGTTGTTATTATTCATTTCAAGCTTGTAGATTCTTATTCTATGGGCAGATAATGGTGCTTCTTTACGGAAATAATAATCATTTAATGACTCTGAAGTCAAGCAAAATGCTAACAAGCACGATTTTTGATTACTGAAATTTTAATAAGGAAATAAGACTATATATATTGGCATATGGTGCCCTCCACTAATATTGGCACCCTTGGTAAATATGCACAAAGAAGGCTGTGGAAAAACTGAATTGTTTAACCTTTCGATATTTTGTTAAAAAGAATTCACAAAAATACGCTGCTCTCATGGACAAACAGCTGCAAACAAAACAGGTCATCTATCTATATGTTAATATAGATGAGCAGCAATTATCGACAGCCGTATGAATTCTTAAATATTTGAAGTATATTCCCATTGATCTTTTATATTTTAGTACACCTGGGTGACCAGGAACAGGAAATCGTTCAAGCATGACTTCCTGTTTCACAGGGGTATAAATATGACGTAACCTTTAGTCAGTCATTCATAACATTGGGTAAGAGCAAGGAATACAGCTGTGATGTGCGGCAAAAGGTTGTTGAGCTTCACAAAATGGTTAGTGGCTATAAGAAAATAGCACAAGCATTGAAAATGCCCATTTCCACCATCAGGGCAATAATTAAGAAGTTTCATTCAACTGGAAATGTTCTGAATCAACCTGGAAGAGGACGTGTGTCTGTATCGTCTCTGAAGGGGATGGATCGAGTGGCCAAAAAATCTCCAAGGATCACAGCTGGAGAATTACAGAAGTTAGTTGCGTCTTGGGGTCAGAAAGTCTCCAAAACTACAATCTGAAGTCACCTACATCACCACAAGTTGTGTGGAAGGGTTTCAAGAAAAGAAAAAAAGCCTCTACTCTCATCCAAAAACAAACTCGAGCGTCTTCAGTTTGCCAGACACTACTGGAACTTCAAATGGGATCGGGTTCTATGGTCAGATGAAACCAAAATAGAGCTTTTTGGTAATAAACACCAGAGGTGGTTTTGGTGCACAGAGAGGTAGCCATATGGAAAAGTACCTCATGTCTACTGTTAAATTTGGTGGTGGCTCTTTAATGTTTTGCGGCTGTTTTTCTGCCAGAGGTCCTGGACATTTTGTTAGGATACATGGCATCATGGACTATCAAACAAAATATTTTTCAGACTTCTTTGCTCATATTCACCAAGGGTGCCAAGATTAATGGAGGGCAATGTATTCGTTAGATTTTTCTGTTACAGAATTTTGTTTACATGGGGAAAAAGAAAAAAAAAAAAAAAAAAGATTACATAGGACGCTTTTAACAATGGACATTGGTCACAAAGCAGCTTTACAGAAATCCAGATATAAATGGAAAAACTCCCTGGGATGACATGAGGAAGAAACCTCGAGTCAGACTCAAAAGGGAACCCATCCCCATCGAATAGCATGGTTATAAATCATCTCTTTCCTGTTACTCTATACTATAGAGTCAAAGAGGGCTAAGTGGGTTGTTTGTGATGATGATTTCATCAAACACGCATCATTGTTATACATAGTGCCGCAGTCTCCGAGACCCAAAACAATGAAGAACTCGGGAGGACAATAGGGTTAAATACAGAACTGGGATATCAAAAGATGCGATGTATATATATATATAAAAAAATATCAATCATCATATCAGCACATGCCAAACCCTCCAGGGTCTCTCAAAAGTAACACTTCATATTTACAAGAAACCCAGTGTGTTGAGATTCAGTCTTACAGCTGAGCAGTTAAAGCACTCAGAAGTTGGACTGCATTTTCAGTCCCATGTGTTATGGAGACAGATAGATGAAGTGAGTTTTTCCCCTGGTCTCCAGATGCTAGCAGAGGAGAACAGTAATGCAGTTTTTCAGTGGCTGAAGGAGTAGCCTCTCTGTCGCTACAAATTTCATACTAAATCAGTTACATGTGAAAAAGGAGCTTACATGAAAAGAAAAAAAAAAGCAACAAAAAAAACACACATTTATAGCACATCAAAATGGTGAAGGGCCAGACGTAGAGTCTGAAAGCCTGCATGGCACAACAAATATACCATTCCCCTTTAAGAAGCCATATCAGATAAAACTACACACGACTGCTACAAAGGGGTCAAGCTCGAAGTTCTGTGTGTGTGTTTTTATATTATATATATGCACAAAAAAAAGGGAGGTTACACAAAATACAAGATGCATGGGTGCCAATATTTTTGACATGCAAGTTTCCCCCCCCCTTGCCCTTAAAGTACATCTGCTTCACTTAAATGTTAGATTTATGTCATAATTAACGAACCAGACTTGCGTATGTAATATACGAGTATGTCTATACATTAATATGTAGATGGGCTGATTTTCAGAGATCTACGTGGAAGTGAAGCTATTTTGTGAATAAGTAGCTAATTTTAGGGTTTTTGCGTAAGCAAAGCACTCGTACAGCTTCCTAGAATTAGGAGTAAACCACTGGAGTCACATGGATTACTTGTGCGATACCTTTATGACCTTTTTGGAGCTTGAACGTTTTGGGTACTTGGACTGTAAATGGAAAGACAGGAATCTCCCAGGTTTCATTCACACACAAAAAAGAAAAAGAAAAAAAAAAAAAAAAAGAAAAAAAGGGGTCTTCATTTGTGTTCCGAAGATGAACAAAAGTTATGGGTCTGGAACGACATGAGGGCGAATAGTCGATGACAGAATTTTCATTTTTGGGTGAACTATCCCTTAAATTTTTAGACATGCCATAATGTAATATCCAAGATCATGAGCGCACGTTGCATTTATTCCCCTTACTGTGTAACTAACTGCGATTGTCGAAGTAGTTTTCAAAAAGTTACACAGTTGTGATTATTTTAGAAGATACTTACCCAAGTGAACTAAACCTCAACTGGGGTAAGACAGAGACACCAGATTTCCCTGATTTGAGGAGATAAACTGCATTCTGTTTGTGTGTGTGTGTGTGTGTGTGTCTATGTACATGCATCCAAATGTCGTTAATAACACAGACATGTGGAAATAACTTTCGCCGGACCTCAATTCAGAAACTGTTGCTTAAAAGAAACACATGGGTCTCTTTAAAAAGAACCAAAGCATCTTTATTTGTGGTCACAGTTTGGTCAAGGATGATGTTTAAGCTCAGGATGAGAGACGTTTTAGCCCGATACCTTTATCCCACATACTCGTGCATGTTTAGGTATAATAAATGGTCGATGACGGCGCAAAGTAAACCAAGTCGACTTCACTGGCTTCACTTCTCATAGGGACTCGGTGAGGTCATATTCCGTTTCCAGTCGAGTAAATTCTCGACGATGAAGACAAACGGGTGACCAATGGGCTACAGCCATCTCAACCAAACAGTGTCTGCAGAAAACCTTACCTCACACACATGGCGGGGGTTAAAAAAAATAAAATAAAAAAAAAATCCACGGCCTGAAAAATCTGGCAACCACAATAATCGGACGACATCAAAAGGCAGCGCAGAAGAGAGAAGCGGGAAATTCCTCCGAAATGTCAGACTGGATGTCTAACAAAGGAATCATATGATTACGCAGAGCTGAGCCCATATGAAACAAACCAGACCATGTGGATGAGTTAGGAGATGTGTAAACACATTGATTGGATGAAAATTAAGTACAAATTCCCCTGGCACCAGAATAAGATATACAACATTTCTCGCTAGGAGTTGTTCTGTGCATTCGAGAGGTGGAGAAGGAAGACGAAGCCTCTGACCCATGTCCAGGATCTTCACTCGTTTAGGGAGGCTTGAAGAAGAAGTGTCCAGGAAGTCCCCGTGCACCAAATCAGGACTTCCCTAAACATTACCGACACTTCTCATGATTCCTGAGCTGTGAGAACCTTCTTTAAAAAGACCTAATAAGAGGAAACAAATTTACCACTCCAATTCACAAGGTGGTAATTTGTTCATTAAGGGATCAAAGGTCAGAAGATGATAAAACTAAAAATAGACAATGTCTTCCATTTGTAGGTTTTGGTTTATACAATAAGCAGGAATTAGAAAACGTTTTAACCTTTTTAAAAAAAAAAGAAAGAAAAAAAACCATTAGAAGACGTAGTGATGTTTTGCTCCATGCTTCTTCTATCGCTCCAGTGCGAGGCTGCCGATTGTTGCCATGGCAGCAGATGTGAGTTCGAGAGCGCCCCGTTCATTTGGCTTTTTATTCGTGTTTATTTGGCAAACCCTCAACGGCGCCGAAAATCCGAGCGAGCCCGAGGAGCATATTGTTTTCAGATTTCTTCCTCCACAGCTACTCATGCTACTCCCAAACACGGCTCCCTGCCGAGGGACGCGTTTCCTCGGCGTGTTTCGAAACGTTTCAAAATGTTTGCACTCAGACATCAAAGACGTGCAGATGAAATGTGTCACCGCGCTAAGCAAGAAGCGGAGGCAGGCGCTGGATGAAGCGCCGGTTGTTCACGGAATTTTAAAGATCAGGAACGCTGGTTGATGTGTGCTACCACGACTTGAAAGGCATCTATTGAGGTCGTTCTCGGCTTCTCCTGAATAATGCAGCAGACCGCAAACGTTCGGCGAATCTCACACCTGCACACATGGTGAGGAAGTGTGCGAACTTGCATGAACACACAACCGAGCACAACTGGAGACTGCTCCACTCTACACTCAAACCCTTACATGAGATGAGAACAGTGAAGGTGCATGGATGGGGGTCAGTTATTTAACTCTATTCACATTAGCGAGAAACAGAAACAGATATTACTAGTGGGCGTGGCCTGTCCAGTAGTACTAGTGGGCGTGGCCTGTCCAGATCCTTTAAAGTTCCAACACCACATGGAAGCAGTCAAGTTGTATAAGGGCTACTATAAAATATAGATAGCTCAGTCTTAATTCATTCAAAATGCATTTTTTAAATAATAAATGAGAAATTAATGAGTGTGTAGATGAAGGGTTTTGAACAAAAAAAAAAATTTGTAAAAAGGTCCAGTTATATAAACGTCCTTATCTGGATAAGCAACTAAACATGACTGGATATCAGCAACAGTGACCTTTTAATGCTTAACCATTAAGTATTAGTTTATGGCTATAAAACAAAGAAAATTAGAAGCGATTCTGTTTTGTTTCCTAGTGATGTTACGCGTGATGAGTCAGCACCACAGATTCGGAACAGAGTAAAATGACATTCAATTTGACACGGGGAGGAAAACACACTGTCAATGAAAACCAAAACAAAACGTGTGTTTGAAAAAAACATTGTCAGTTCACTACATCAGAGAGAAGAAATAAAATGAAGAAAAAAAAAAAAAAACAATCTATAAAAAAGTCGGAGAAAAGTCTTCTTTCTGATCTAATGTCTCTAGTCCTGAAGCTAACCTCTGGTTCTAGGAGTCGTGTTCCACTCGAGATTAGTACGGTATTCACAGTAACCAACAACTGCCTCTGTCCTTCTGGAACTTTGTGTGTATTTGAGTCTCTGTACGCTATAAAAGCCTGAATGACTACACGTGGGATGTTGACTATTTAATATCCGGGTTTTCAAAGCCATGCACAGGTTGAAAAAGTTACGCCTCGTAAGCAGTCTAAAGACATTCTACAATCAGGCTAGCATCATCACCGCTAGCCGTGGGAACGTTCACAGAACAGCTTCATCAGTGACCTGCTGCTGCTCGCCTTTTTAAAACATTGCTCCGTTTCTTGCGCTCTTAAAAAAAAAATGCTGTTAATGATAACGGCTTTGTTTTTTCCACCATGACACACACTACAACACGCGCTACAGTGCTGTGAAAAAGTATTTCTTCTGGTTTTGTGTATTTCATACTAAATTGTTTCAGAAATGAATACAAAATTTAAGATAAAACAAAAGGCAACCTGAGTAAACACTCCGTTTCTAAATGGTACTTATTGAAGCACAAAAAGTTAGCCAATACCATTTGGGCCTGTGTGAAAATGTATTTGCCCCCATGGTTACTAATTCCACGAATCTATGAAACTGCATTCATAACGGGGTTCAGCTGGACTAGACGCAACCAGGCCCGATTACTGCAAACCCTGTTCAATCAAATCAACACTTAAATAGAACTTTTTCAACAGCATGAAGTTGGTTAAAAGGCATTACTCAGTAACACACTATGACAAAGTTGAAAGAAATTCCAGAAATGATGAGGAAGATGATTGAAATATATCAATCTGGGAAGGGTTACAAAGCTATTTCAAAGGCTCTGGAACTCCAAAGAACCACAGTGAGAGCCATTATCTCCAAATGGAAAAACTCGGCACAGTAGAGAACCCTCCCAGAAGTGTCCGACCTTACAAAATTCCTCCAAGAGCACAGCAACGACTCATCCAGCAAGTCACAAAAGAGTCAAGGACAACATCAAAGGATCTACAGGCCTCTCTTGCATCAATAAAGGTCACTGTTCATGACTCCACTATCAGAAAGACGCTGGGCAAAAATGGCATCCATGGAAGAGTGGTGAGGTGAAAACCACTGCTAACCCAGAAGAACATTAAGGCTCATCTGAATTTTGCCAAAACACACCTTGATGATCCTCTAACATTTTGGGAGAATGTTGGAACTGGGGTCCAGTTACATCTGGCGTAAACCAAACACAGATCTCCACAAAAAGCACATCATGCCTACGGTCGAGCATGGTGGAGGGAGTGTGATGGTGTGGGGATGCTTTGCTGCTTCAGGGCCTGGGCAACTTGCAGTAATTGAGGGAAACATGAATTCTGCTTTATACCAGAAAATCTTAAAGTAGAATTCCGATCTCGGAAGCGTTGCAGTTATTGCTGCTAAAGGCGGCACAGCCACATTTTAAGTTTAAGGGGGAAATTAGTTTTTTCACATAGGTAATAGGTGTTGCATAACTTTTTTCTTTTTGCTTCAATAAAAATAAATAAAAACTGTATTGTGTTTATACTCAGGATGCCTCTGTTTTATGTTGTATTTCATTTGAAGATCTAAAACTATTTAGTATGAGATATACACAAAAACAGAAGAAATCAGGGTGGGGGGGGGGCAAATACCTTCTCACAGCACTGTACGTGACTGTCGGCTTCGCTTCGCGACATGAATTCAGGTGAACTCTGAACTTGAAATTATGATATGTGAAAGAGGCTATTGATTGGCTATTAGCAATATTTGAGCGCCGGCAATATAAAGATTTTTATTGCAGTTTTTTTGTTTTTCTATTTTACTTTTGGTGAATTAAACACGAAAACTATTTGTTTCGATAATATGCATGAGACTTTAAACGTCCGGCTGCAGAGGTGGCGGATCAGGAAAGTTTCGGGAATGACGGTGTGCTACATTTTGGAGGTGCTGGATCCTGTTCAAATTAAGCTCTGTCATCAAGCCATTTTTCAATTGTACTAAGCAGTCCTGACAGGCACATCCAGCACGTATTCCAACCCTGATCAGGACAGAGCTCTTACTGAAGAAGCGTTACATAAAACACTTAGGTTTTTTTTTTTGGTTTGTTTTTTTTTTTAATAAATAAACAGGACAGCTTGTTAAATGTTTAGAATTCACTTCATAAGTAAACATGTGGACTTGATCATGTTCCCAAACAATACCATTTCATTTTTTCATTCTTATGTTAATAGTCCTTTTTCCCCCCATGTTTATTCCATGCATAGACAAAGCATATGGTTTTGCATTTGGGCTACATGTCATTTATATCTAAATTTTCCTGTGAAGAAATTTAAATAGCAGAGACATTTCAAATGCCCATCCCTGATAAACACAGGCTGAGCAGTCTACCGTCATCATGTGTTTTATGTATGTGCAATAAGCAGTTTTACTCTACTACTAATATTATCTCAATGAAACATTTCTTCTTTAAAAAAAACAGTTCAAGTAGCTCTATAGATATACCAAAGAGCCCTGTTGTATTCCCGCATACGAGCACAAGGCAACATTTCTAAACACAACAAACCAGCAGGCTTGAGTAAAGACAGACTGCCGGGCTGCTTGTAGGAACTCGGAGGGTAAACAGGATTATAAGATCCATATTTCTGATGAGAAGTTTAACAGAGTACCCAGAGTCTGCCCACGGTCCCGGAGCTATCTGAGCATCAGCGGATAACGCAGAGGAAACTCGCTCGCTTGCTACCACCCAGAATGGACCAGACACGGTCACAGCTTCCACGCACGTCACGAGCTCGGACAACCGCTCAGACGACGCACGGAGCGTGGCTATATTTAGTAAACGTAACACGATATGAAAAAGAAAAAAAAGAAAAAAAAGCACAAAGAACACTCACATTTTGTCTTTGATCCTTGTCATGTCTACATACAGCCATCGAAGATATTTAAGAGGTCAGATCAACTGAAGAACACGAATTCCTTGGTTGTTAATGACTTCCAGTTAATAATTAATGAATAATTTAAAAAATGCTGCAATTCATGGCAGCCATTTTGATCCATTTGCTACAACAAAGTCATGCTTCCCCCCTCCTTATAAAAAGCACCACTTAGCTAGCAAACATCTCTCAACCGTTCACAGATTTCCCATGTGAGAAACTTGATCGATCGTGGCTGTTCCTAATAAGCGTTCCACAGACGGGTCAACCGAGGGTGTGAGCAATGCATACGGCCGGCCGCGCTGACGCGAACGTTAACCACTCAGACTATGTTTATCATCTGTTTACTGTTTACCCTGCTCGTGTTTATATTCTCTTTTAGTACCCACCATGCCTCTGTTCCCGCATGGCATTTATTTCTTGACGTGTTAACGTTAACCTGATATTTATTGTTTGTGTGCCATTTATGTCCGCCTGCAATGATGTTTGTTACTCGCTGTGCCTGGTGAATGCTTTGGGCGCTTAAAAGTATTTATGCTTCGTGTTTGTGTTGCTGCATTTTATGTGTAGCACTCACCGTGTTGGATGTCCTTCATGTCGAGGTGGAGGCTGGACATGAGAATCCCCACGGCCTGAGAGCGCTTATTGTTCAACAGCTTCACCACCTACAGCAACACACACACACACACACCATCAGCAAAGAAGCAGCCCGTGTCTAGCTACGCATCCCTTAAGTCCAATTTTCATATGCATACTTGGCTTATCTCTCAATCGGAATAAAGTCTTCCTGATCATTAATCTGATATCATGAGCAGCATTTTGCTTCAGCGATAGCATGACGATGAGAAACGTTTTACGTTAGGTCAGCATTCAATCGTCTTAAATCTGAATATTCCTCACTCAATTGAAAAGAAATACAAGTCATTTGAAACATGAACTAGACGCCCCTTCCACTGGATCGAGTACATTCATATGAGCATGGGTTTCCTACTGAAAAGAATCAAGGGCTGATCCGATTCGTCAGCAGACGATTTCATTTCCTGCATAAGAATCCAATCATGCATTTCTAACCCAGTCACTAACTTGCACTCCTTTACTCCAGACTGTCTAATATGACTTTGGGGAAATATGATGATTACATAGCACTGTACTAGGTCGCGACCTGGCTTTCTATAAAGCTGCTCTGCGACAAAGTCTGTATTTAAATGCGTTTAGAAAAACACAAATTTTTTTAAAAATCAAGTCATTTTTATTGCCTGCCCGTAGCTTTTCTAATGTCACAGGGTAAACACGCTATTGGGCATGTGGGTTACAGCCTCCATGAGCACTTAATATTCTTTTGCTGTGGCTTTCTCCAGCGATTATAATACTTCCGTCGTGAATTTGGCTAAATTCCATAATGACCATGCCATTTTGCATGTAACATCTGAGGCTTGTTTGTGCACTTAATGGGAATTCAGTTTCCATAGAAAACATACAAGAGATTACATTATAAAAGACGTACAATGCATTTAAACAAACAACTCTGATTAAAACAAACAAACAAAAAAAAGACCACAAAAGCGTACACAGAAACGCTGCATGATTTGACCATCAATCAAACCCCCCCCCCCAATCAAAAAAAATAATTCGCCCCTCGTAGAACTGTTTCCATTTGTTCCTCTCAGACCTCCTCTGTTCCCACGGCAACAGATTCCAGACGATTAGAGGAACGGGGAAAATTATGAGTGACAGAAAAGGGGAAAATGTAAGGGCAAGATCAGAAATTAATAGTGTCCATTTGCAATTAGCCAGAGGCAAAGAAACAGAGTTTCCTTGATTAAATAATTGCAGGAGAGAAAAAGAGAGGGGGGGGGGGGGGGCAAGCACAGCAGGGGAAAAAGGAAAAAGAAGGGGGAAAGAAAAAAAAAAAAAAGAAAAAAAAAAAGAAGGAAGTGGGGTCTGGGTCAAGGTCGCTTGACTGCTCAAGTGATATGCACAAAGCTCAATAGCTCAATTCTTTCAATGACGTACAGATTTTCAGCAACATTTGAGACAGAGAGGTTTAAACGCAGCTGCCCAGGACATAGTCTCAACCTAAGGAATAAGACGAGCAAAAAAATAAATAAATAATTGTTTCCCCTAACTTTAACTAGTGTGCCTACAGAGATCGGTGGTGTACAAAGACACCAAAGGAACCGTGTCGTTTTCCGCCACTACGCTAAAGATCACTATTTCGGGTTTAGAACACCCTTGCGCACATTCTCTTGGACTGACATTTGTGTTCCTGGCGTACATTCCCAGAATCGTGCTATGAGAACGAATTCCACTACAATACAACATCTCTACTAGACTGTTCTGGCACGACACTCTACGGACGAGAACTGACAAAACTGGACACGCTCTCTGGAAACACCCTGCTTCAAGTGACCTCTTTTGAATGCAAAGAAAGTTTCAGGGGCAAGAAAAAAAATAATAATAATAAAAAGAAAAAAACAAAACCCACACAATTGCATTAAACTATATTTACAAAAAGAGCCGTAACTAAATTAAAGATTTTCTTTCTTGGTAGTTAAATATTTATTAGTGTGGAAAAGGCTGGCGTCTCCATAGCAAATATATGCACTTTAAAGAATCCTAATGTTTTTTTTTCCCCCCCTCTTTCTAGAGCTCATTATGAGTGTCTGCTGTTTTGTGTTCTCTGCTGCCAAAATGCAACCACAAACATTAAACAATGAGAGAGAGAGAGAGAGAGAGCGCGAGAGAGAGAGAGAGAGACAGAATTGCACCAGTCTCAAGGATTTTCAATTCAGCTAGGAGCAATCTGTTAGAGATGAGGTAGATGAGGAACAAAAGTATAATGTTGTACAATCCTGCAATTCAATGCATACGGAAAAGAATGCATCTCTGTTATACTGTCGCCAGCCTTCCGCTGCAATAACACAAAAGAAAACTTTTCTCTCTACCAACTTCTGGAGGAAGGGAATCCAATTATTCCAAATCAGAGTGCCATTTTGAGAACAACTTAAAAAGATGGGATTTGGGTGCCATTCTTTACCAAGCTGCCAATCTTTCTGTCCGAGATCAAGTGTGACCGAACATTTCCTAAGGGATAAAATAAAACACCACACGCCTTATGATTCATTAATGGATGAAATGGTCCAGTGTCTGAAATTCTACTATAAAGTAACCAACATCTCAAAAGTATACGATGCGATTCAACAATGCATAGATTAGTTTCATTTGAAAAAGAAGTGCTTATCCCGGTGAAGGAGGCAAAACTGACGGGCATATAGACCAGAGCCTCCTCGCTGGGACTGCCAATCACCAAAGCCACATCTGTACCAATTGGCATGGAGGCCCCACCCCATTTTGCTTCTCTCAACAAACAGAAAGGCCACGCCTTCTTCACGGGGACTAGTCAGAACAGTGGCTTAAACCTGTTGCTAGGGTCCTGATTTGACAAGCGGCCCGAGATGCGTTTTGCGCAGCCACACCCTCCTTCACTGGGACGGACAAGAGGCCAAATCCACCATCACTAGGGCCAAGAGGCAGAGAAGCCACACCCTCCTTCACAGGGATGGAAGAGAGACCAAATCCACAATCACTACGGTCAAGAGGCAGAGAGGCCACAGCTACTTAACTTGAGCAAAGTATCTCAGAGGCCACACCCATTTTAGCTGAAGCCAACAGACAGAGAGGCCACACCTACTTCGCTGGGGCAGAGCAGCTCTGGAACACAGAGGCCATGTCTGTCACCTTGGTTGACTGACTTACACAGAACACACCCTTCTTCAGCATAACTGATCTGCACAGAAGTCATGCCTTTCCTTTCTCTAGGATCAACAGGTACAAACAAAAACAAACAAACAAACAACTTCTTTGGAACCAACAGTAGCAAAAGCGGCATCTCCCTCACCGGAGCTGACGGGCATGTCAGCCATGCCTTCTTTACTGAGCCCGACATGCCTTTTTCACATGGATTGAGAGGCACAGAATAGACAGAGGGGTGGAAAGAACTAAAATCACAAAAAGGCTAAATACACTAGTAATAATAGAAGCTGTGTCTCTGATAGTAGAATAAATCCATTCAGTCTCTACCACAATACATACAGTTTGAATGGAAGCAGCAGTATCAAATACTGAGAGTGATTAAGCTACTCATTACTTTGTTTAAACCAAATATTTCTAAAATGACTGTTTAAGGGGGAAAAATGTGCAATGTGCACACAGAGGCAGAGGGATCACACTGAAGGACATCACTGGCCAGACACTGGAAGATCAAAACGGGAAAGCCAAACTAACCAGAGAGCCCAAGTCTGCTACACTCTTCCTCCGGCCATCTAGATTAAGCCAGGCGCATCTGTATGTCGAGTCTCAGACAGCGATTTCATCCACGCCGAGTTCCCCACTGGCCATGGAAATATTCTCGAGCGTCAGCTACATCAACAAAAGTCTCCATATTAAACTGAGGAGAGCAGAGTTTGCTGGTTGCACGTGCCACACTCAAATACGGGCCCACGGTTGGAACATTCTCCACTTCCTGAAATCCACATCTATGCCTTTGCTGCTCCAGGCAACGTGGTCATTCTAGTAACCAAGATTAGGGTATTAAAGAAATTCTGGGAAAGTGGTCTCCAAATCCATACAAAAAAAAATTAACAAGGATCAACTTCAGAGATGGAGAACGTTTCTAGTTGTGTGCGTGTTTTCACAGTGCCGTGAGTCCCAAGGTCCATTCACAGCCCAAGGGGACCCTTGGGGATGTGAATGAGACACAGTGTAAAGCACTTTGGAGAAAAGCACTATCTAAGTGCAGACCATTTACCATTTAAATTGATATAGTTAGAGTGGGTCCACCATAATACACACTGTTTGGAATATAAGCAGATGCCTCATAGATCATGATACTAATCATTACTGTGTTCATACCAAATAATTAATTAAAAAAAAATGGCTGCAATGGTGTATCTGAAGTGCACTTGCAGCGGACAGAAAGAACCCAAAGAAAAAAAACAAAAACAAAATCAATCCCATCTCTGCGCACCAACAGATTTTGATTAGGTGCAACTGGGAGTTCGCAGTGTTCCTACTTTTCCCACTCTGGGAGCTGAAGCAGAGTCTCCATTACACAGCAGACACGAGAACCTTCCCGAACAAAGCGGCCACAGACGCCACAGCGTTTCAGGCTGCGACTCAAAAACACGCCGCCGCTCATAACTGTGCTCCCGAGGAACACCCTCCTCTCCCATATTAAACCGCAGACTCACCGCAGCCACATCTGCGCAGAGTTCGACGGTCGGAAGCTCTCGGGCGAAAAACAAGAAGCCTGATCCGCAAACTGTACAGATCAAATCGGTGCTAGGTGAAATCCTAGATCCGTATGCTTCCACTGAAATGTTTGATCCTCATGAGCACAGCTCCAAAGCAACACTACAAGAGATAGCGTGACCTTTCGGAACACGTTTATATTTTTCATAATGAATGATTACTCCAGCAAATTCATGACAGGGCTCCGATACTAAATGATATTCCTACATCTTCATTATTGAATTCATTCTCCCAATACATAATACGCATCATAATATTTAGCATTGCTGAGGTTTTGCTAATAGTGCCAACACAATGCCCGCAACACTTTCAGAAAAGTGTGTTCTACTGTAACCACCAACCTCTGGCAAGAAGAGTGAAACCCTTTAACACATTCCCTGTACTTTAGAGGCAAAAGAAAAAAGAAAAAATTCAAAAGCTAAGCTGCGAGACCACCAGATTGGTGTCTTGACAACAGGCTAAGCTGCAAGGCTGATGCGTTGTGGTCTGATGAAAAACCAAGCTGCACCACTGCCAAATTGCTGCAATATGGCTCCAAATCAAATGTGTCAACAGTGAATAGAGTGATGTGTAACCAAAGGCTAGACGCATACTATATGAAATAAATACCAATATACTAACACTAATCTGCATTACTAATACAGAAAGATGTGCACAGACGCAGAAGGGTCATTCTGAAGGACACCAATGGCCAGACATCAGAGGATCACCATAAAGGGCAAAGCCAAACTGCCACAGAGCCCAGCACTCTTCATCCGGCTATCTAGATAAAGCCAGGGTGCGCCTGTATGCAGAGTCTCGGGCAGCGCTCTGATCCACGGTGAGCTCCCCACTGGCTATGGAAGCACTCTTATTAGTCTGCAGATATTTTCGAGCGTCAGCTGAGTCATCTGGACCCGATACGGTTTCGTTATTAACCTGAGGAGAGCCGAGGTTACTGGTTGCACGCACCACGCTCAAATTCCAACCGTAGGCTTGTATTTGAAAAATGCTCTGCTTCTTGAAATCCACATCCATGCCACTGTTGATTCAGACAACGCGGTCATTTTAAGAACCAAGTCTAGGGTGTGAAAGGCGAAAAGCAATTCTTGAGGTGGAGGGGGTGGGGTGGGATTCTTCAGAATTGTTTGCACTCCAAAACCATTAAAGACCAGCTTCAGAGAACATTTCTAATCGTATGCATGTTTTCAGAGTGCCGTGACCGGTGCGTCCATCCACAGCCCAAGGCGACACTGGCTGAGTGAGGTGTGGTATGTTCCGGGAATGCGGACTGGGAGATTTGGATGGGTCACCGTGCCGCCCACTAACGGGTGAGTGAAGCGCTCCAGACACCATATGCAAACCAACCTGATTGGAACAGCTATACATATTTATTCAGGCTCAAGGCAAAAGGCTATGGAGGAAAGTACTTCATGGTTAACGGTGATGCATACAGATACTGTCTACAAACAGATGGCTGAGTGATGTGGACGTTTTATCGGTACGAGTTGACCTGGTTGCTTGACGGGTTGTACAATTTAAATACTGCCAAACAGATGCTTTATCACAGAAATCAATGCCTTTTTGCATTTGTTGAATATTATCTCCAAACAGATGGACTGAATGATGTAGTCACGTTGACCATCAGCGAGTTCCAAAGCGCCTTTGTTTATTTAATGATTAAGGAGCTTGTAAAGTTGGACACCATCTGGGCGTCGATTTATTTCCACAAGGACAGCGCACAGCTCGAGAAGCCCAAGATGTGGAAAAACAACAACCAAAAAAAAAAAAAAAAAAAAAAAAACACACACACAAAACACGCCTTCTTATAAGGCAGCACGTTCAAAGAAAATAGAGTCCAGGCCAGCAGCAGCAAAAGGCTGAGAAGGGTTAGACATAAGTATTTGAAGGGTATAAATATACATTTTTGTGGTGCAAGTATGAATGTGTAAAACAAAAAAGGTTTTTATTTTTGCTCCTAATATAGTTAAATAATTATATATACACATTTAATATCGAGCATAAACATGATCATTTTAGCCATTATTGTGCAGCACTAGTACATATGGAGACTACTTGGAACAGTTAAGGGCATGCAAATGCTTTCACTCAATCTCTGAAAGATCAGAGCTTTTATATCATCTCTTTATCTGAGCCAGGCACTGCTGAACAATTCCTCATCATAGCATCTGGGGTCAAAGCTACCTACCAACTCTGAAAACAATTAACTGAACATCAGTGATGAACGCACTGGATGTACATTATTCGCTCATTACAGCTGGTTAAATATTACAGGCTCACCTGTTTGGTCTTAGTCCTGGTGATGGTGTCCGAGAGGGGCTTTTTCTTCTCCTTCACTGCAGTCTTGGAGAAAAGCTCCACAAACTCCTCAAAATCCACTGAGGGCTCTTCAATCTTCTCCCAAACCAGGGGGTTTGAATCTCTAAAACACAAAAAAAAACACAAAAAAAAAACCAGGAAGAACAAAAAAAAAAAAAATGGTGACACACACACACTGCCACAATTGTAATGATGGAGACAAAACAGTTCTGCAAATCAAGGTTCTCACTTCTTCCATTCCCCATGTGATTATGCTACTGATACCAGAGCTCGGAGTACCAGCTGGCACTCAATACTAACATACTCACAATAACCAAACAGACTTTCTGTAAGCGAGTTCTGTGCCACATTCAAGGTACTGATAGGAATAAAGGTTGTGGAATGGGTCAGAAATCAAGTCAAATCCGATAGCCGGTGTTTCGGATCAGTAGCGCACATCTAATCCGTACTGGATGGATGGATCCATAATTTTCATGCTAAGCAGATCGCTTATAGGTAATATAGCCAAATATTATACACCACAACGCAGCACATGCTATTTTACATTCATGGCTCCTTATGTAATGTTTAATGTTAAGCCAAATATGATCAGTATGGACCTATAAAGTTACTCTTAATGCCTCTTAATTAAAAAAAAAAAATTATTCATTCACTTTGTGTACTGTTCTATACAGACCAAGCCAATGAAACAATCCTTCTATACTGATGTTTTCAAGCAGACAGTAATTGTACAAACCAGACCAGCTCTCAGGAGAAATGCATCTAATATTCAAGGCTTATCAACATGTTGACCTTACTATGTTAAGGTATCTGCATCAGTTTGATCTATGCGAGCAATCATGTCATCATTAGTTTACTGTACGGCTATACAGAGCTCCTGATTAAGCAGCTGTTTTGGAAACGCATGCACTTACTACAAACCACAGAACAACTTGGAACTAAAGAGACATGAAGGAAGTTTAGGGTTACTTTCTGGCATGGAGCTGGATGCGGGTCCAGTAGAGAGGCTTCATGGGGTGTGGTGGCTCCACCAGTCCTTTTCGAGGAACCTTCTCCTGGGCTGCAGCCAGAGCATACAGTCCAAAAGGAAGTGGAGGAGGCAGAGATCCAAAATTGCTGGGGAGAGGAAGGCCAGAGGCACCTGGGAGGAGTGGGGGAGCTGGAGGGCCAGTCAGTCCTGGAGGGGGTGGTGGAGGTGGTGGGGGCATACCTCCTCCAGGTAAGGGTGGAGGTGGTGGGGGCGCACCCGCTCCAGGTAAGGGTGGAGGTGGTGGGGGCGCACTCGTTCCAGGTAAGGGTGGAGGTGGTGGGGGCACACCCATTCCAGGTAAGGGTGGAGGTGGTGGGGGTGGTGGCATCGCAGCCTGGCCAGGCAGAGGTGGAGGGGGCGGGGGTGTTGGAACAACTGACCCTGGTAGAGGAGGAGGTGGTGGTGGATGTAATGTTTGTCCAGGTAAAGGTGGAGGTGGTGGTGGTGCAGGAGGTAGAGTTGTAGCAGTTTGGGGAACAGAGGGCTCTGATAGTGGAGGAAGAGGTGGAGGAGGAGGAGGTAGGGACACTGCAGGTAAAGGTGGGGCAAGTGGCAGGACAGGTAAACCAGGCAACGGGGGTGGAGGAGGAGGTGGAGGCCACTGTTGCTGATGACACGTACACACAAACTGTCCTGATTTAGGAGAACCAGTCCCTGCTGGCTGAGATTCTGTCACCGCTCCCAGTGATGGCTCGCTCGGTGTGGGCAGAGGCTGCTCGGAGCTGCTCTGCTCTGAAGAAGGCACTTTGAAAGTAAAGCTCTCATTTGTAGGGGAAGTCTGCACCGATTTTGCCTCTAATGCAAGGAGAGCGCAGGTCTCCGTCTGCAGGTCCACATGGCAAACATCCGGCAAGAAACTCTCATCCTCTCCGCACTCCTGCTCCTGCGTACTGACGTCATGGTCCTGCAGGGGGTGTTGCTGCTTCTCCAGCTCGGCAATCTTGCTGCGTAGGTCCTCAATCGTCTGCTCCAGCTGCTGAATCACGGTCACGTGCTCCTGCTTCAGGCGCACGGTGTTCAGCACGGACTCTTCCTGAAAAGAGAGAAGAATCTGAAGCTGCAGCACTACAACTATGGCTTCCTGCTGGGTTAAACACGGCTATACAGCACATATAACACAATTGGCACAACCACTTGTTGAGCAAGATCTACTAGTAATTTGTAACCCTGGCTCTCGCAGAGAGAGAGAGAGAGAGAGAGAAACTTTACGAGAAACAGAGACTCTCAGAAGGAATCTGTCATTTCCAGTCCAACTAAACAATTCAAACTGAAAATCAGTACCACGCCAGCGATGTCCAGTCAACGCAATGCTAAAAAATGTTCTCTAGAAAGGAACTCGTATGCAATACTGTCAACATGGTGGCTAAATGTTTTGATGAGGCTCATTTGGGGCCACTCTCTCAGAGAAAAGGCAGGGAAAAAAAAAGAAAAAGGAAAGAAAAAAAAAACCAAAAGCAATTGCCCAATGTGTCCTTGAAGAGCAATAGGCCTGATTCTGCCCAAAGGGCCTGTAGCACTGGATACCCCAAACTGCCAGCTGGGCCTCAGCCTGCTAATCATCTCCTGAACTCAGCAAGGAGACAGAACGCTGCGCAATATCGCAGCACATCTGAGGAGGGTGCTATTTACATCGCCCTTGATTTGTGTGAGAAAAAGTACACACTGAGTAAATGGCCTGAAGGGGAAGACGATTATGAACAAAATCGGTGGTTCCCGAGTGTGATCAGGATGAGACATCTATGCGGCTGTCTGTTGCAGAATGATTTGATGGCCTCTAGCACTTGTAGGTCTCGACTTAAATGTATATTTTGTAGTTACATTTGTGCAGATTGTGCTGTGGAGTCACTCCAGGAAGCCATGAGAGCAGCAGAGAGCTAAGTGATAAAGCACAAAGAGCTTGATGTTTTCATAAGCAAAAAGACATGTCTATCGTATGCCGAGATGTTACATGGCGCTGTGAAATACTAAACCGTGATTGGACCAAGGCATTCAGAGATATGCTGTGCAAGAACTAACACCCGACCAAGCATCCCGACAACGACTGAAGCAAAAGACAAGCTGTTTCGTCACCAAGTCGGTTATTTTCTAATATCAGGACACTGTGCCTACGTATCAAGCGAATATCACGGTCACTAAACAGCATTTAAACAAACTGACACTTTTCACACATTCAGTGCGCTCTTAAATGAAAGATGATTTGGGGGGGGGGGGGGCATCGTGATTTAGCTAACTTTAGCCACATATTTAACCAAGTTTTTAATCCTTCCCTAAACATTTCTGAGGACGGCGCTTTGGAATTTTTCATTTGCACGGTAGTCTAATTAAAGGGTTTATGCATAGTCTTGTTGAACTAACTGCTAACATCATGTCCATCTCAGAATGTGTTACATTGCTCAGTTCTTTTTGCTTTCAGGCAGAACATTTTTTTATTCGCCGTAGCCTAAAAAGAAACCCTTTCTCCATATTCGGTATCAGATTAAAATTGGAATTTTAACACTTTTATTTAGCTGCATAATAGCAAAGATATCAGGAAACGCATGAATATACCGCCTAGGTAAAACGGTCCGTTTTGATCGTCATGGTTACGTTCCAAAACGGTTATATCGAATACTCCGATTAAGTACTTCAATTGCAAAAAAATTATCCGGATAAAAGAAAGTGACGAACAATAAATTTGCCAGTCAATTAGAAAAGTTATTTTCCATGGCTATGAATACACAGACATTTGGCAAGTTACTTTTAAAATAATTGAAACTTTATTTCAAGTAGAATTCTGTTAATATTTATAACTTATACAAGTTAAAAATTGCACTCAACGTAAACGCATTTCTACACCAACAGGTGTTAAATTTGGAGGAATAAATTTATAATGAGCTTATAAACCATAATGTTACATTAGTTGTTCTGTTTTAGCATTAAAAATAAATAAATAAATAAATAAACAAATAGTTTCCTAAATTGTCTGAGCAATTGTGGTTTCAGTAATGAGCAAAATAAAGAATATTACTGTAGCCATTGGTGTACAATCATAATCGACTGAATTTTGGTCATGTATCTGACGTGTGCCATATTTTCCAGCAGGTTGAGTTTAAAACCTGAGGTCATTTCCAAATAAAGGGAACAATATTGGAGCTTCTGGAAAATCGTGGCTGTGCGTGGAACGACACCAATAAACTGCACAGATCGTTTGAAAAAGTAGCAAGTTAAAACAGATGTAGTAAGCAAGTCAAGTCAATCCGATTTCATGCTCCAAATTGAATCTAAACTGCCAGTTCCAGTCTACCATATAAACAGCCTTCAAACTCAAAAACCTTACTGATGCTGCCCTCTACTGGCTCAATACATAAATATTCATACGTAGCACAATATACTGGTGAAGTGAGCCAGTAGGTATTCAATGGAAAAGATTTTAATTAGAGTAGTCCAAAAAAAAAAAAGTGCAATTTAAAATAGATTATATTACCAAAAAATACAGATAAAACCCACTCATTATTATTGAATATATAATTCTGATTATTTAGAGGGTGTTGATTAATTTTCTCTAAAAGCAGCACTGATAGCAGTCCTTACTGTATATATTAATGTTGCCTTCCTGAGCATCAGTGAATGTTTGCACCTTTTGTAATAGTCGTGTACGAGTCCCTCAGTCGTCCTCAGTGTGAAAAGATGGATCTGAACATCATATATTCGCTGTTGGAAAGGGGTCAAATATGCAGAAGTTGCTGGAAAAGCAAAGAATGTGCAGGACCTGGAGCATTTTTCTGAAGAACAGTGGGCAGTTTAACTGCTCAGGACAAACAAGGGACTCATGAAGAACTCTCACAAAACATAAAAACAGTTGTGGATCATCCAGGTAACAGCACACGGTATTAAAAAATCAAGCGTGTGTAAACTTCATAAAGTTCAGTTATTATTGTGTCTTGTGGACTATATGTAAACATCTGTTATGTGAAATAACATTCACAGCAGGAATAAATAAAATACAATACGAGTTTTATGATCCCTCTTATTATTATCATCATTTTTTACATTTATTAACAGTTTGCAGAGTCTGCAAGGCGTATGCAAACTTATAACCTCAACTGACCGTTTCTATAGTAACAACTTGCTCAGAGACTTGTGGTGGACGCTACTCAAATGTGTTTTTTTTAAAAAATTTTTTTAAAGTTTGTGATCATTGACACGGTGGATGCTTGTGTGAGATATTTAGCATTGTTTAGCATTGTCGGAAGGAGTCTCCAGTGTTGGTACTTTATTTATAACAGTCGGATGTAAAGTTTTCTGCCACGGGCAAGTCTTCAGGACGGAGGACTCAGATTTTGTGGTAACATGGCAAGATTTTTTTCTCGTCTAGTCAAGAGTGATGCGGGGGGGGGGGGGGGGGCTGATGACATAACGACTGTATATAGCTGCTATAACAAAACGATATCAGGAACTAAATTCATATGCGGACGTTAAAATGCACAACTCTTCATTCCACGGGAGATAATAAATAAGCGTCGGCAAACTGCTGTGGATGAATAAAGCGCTAGTGACACCACGATGATATTTACACTGTTTATCATGATCAGTCAAACGTGCAACGTTCCCAAATCTGAAGTGTTTGGACTTTTTGGAAAGAGGTCATACGAAACACTTTTGCGCAGTACTGATACCGGCTCGTTTACAGGTTAGCATAGTCGTATACAACCATATTAACCAACTGTACTATCGCATCTGCACTGTGTGCACATTGCTCTATGTGTGGAATAAAACACTTCATGCTGCTACAGGAAAAAGCATCAACTACAGGGTGGTAACATTAACTCATGTAGATTCATGTCAAGCGGCATCACACCACCTCACTGCTCATCATTTCCATACAAATGACAAAAAGGAGTACTCTGATATACCTGAATCTCCTGGATTTCCTCCTGCTGTTGTTTCTTCAACCCTAATACAACAGCTTGGTGCTCTGTAACACACACACACACAGCAAGTTACGTGAGACACATTTTCTGAAATCCAACATGCGTACTATACTAATGAGGAGATGCTGCAGAAACAAATGAACAAAAAAAAAAAACAAAAAAAAACCCACTAAAGATGTGTGAAGAACACTGCAGACACACAGAACAGTCAGGATTCTCTGTGTGTCTGAAGACTGTGTGTACAACACATGCTTGTGCTCAGGAGCTTACTAGAAGTTTACATTAGCCACTGTTTGAACGTTAAATGACGAGAATAATTTGGGTTAAGGATGAAATTTGTAATAAAGACCAGGAACGGATTCGTGTTCCGCTTTTATCGTACTTTTCCGTGGTCACGTGTTACAGCCTGATGACACACAGAGACCAAGAGCTTCACGGATGGAGCGGAGTGTTAGTAGGGTGTTTTAAGAAAGCCAGAGTCAGAAAATGATGGTGCATACTGTTAGGCTCTTATTTACATGTCCATAAACCAGTCCTCTTATGTTCTGAACAGTTAAAAGAAATAAAGAGAGACAAAAGGGTGCAGTTCTGGACTGAGTCGATGTTTTCGGATTCGTTTCCTGTTGCGAGGGAATCTCTGCTGTAAACAAACCCCAATAAAGTATGCAAAAGGAAAATGGTGAATGAAGTGTCCGCATTAAACGCATTCTACCGGAGGCCAGTAGAACTGAACAGAAACAACAAAATAAAAGTGAAATGCTTTATTTATTTATTTTTTTTAAGAAAAAGGTTAATTACTTACCTTCATCATCCTCTATAGGTTTAAATGCAAAGTAAGGGAGAAATATTCAGTTTAGACTTTTCAAACCTACCCTAAAAAACAATAAACAAAAACAAGCAAACAAACAATAACCCCTTCTCTTATTCCTATCCAGAGAGCTGCAACACCTACAGCTAGAGCTCTGCACATTTACACAAAACTGTGAGACTGCATATTTTAACACCGCTATTTCCTCTCTCTCGCCTTCATGTTTTCTTCAACACTGCATAATCTCAGCACCAACAAAAGCCCTTTACATGAGAGAGAGACTAAGGAATAGAGAGAGACAGACAGAGACTGAGGGACTAAGGAATAGCGAGAGAGACAGACAGGGATCAAGGAATAGAGATAGACAGACAGAGACTGAGGGAATAAGGAAGAGAGAGAGCGAGAGACAGAGGTACTAAGGAATAGAGACAGACAGACAGAGGGGAGAGACAGACTAAGGAATGGAGGGAGAGTTACAAAGAAAATTGGAGAGAGTGAGCAAGTGTGAGTGACAAGGTGACAGACAAAGAAGAGAAAGACAAAGACATAGACATAGAGAAAGAGAGACATAGACAGAAAGGCAGAGAGAAAGACACATACAGAGAGAGAGAGAGAGAGAGAGAGAGAGAGACACAGGGATAAAGTCATGCAGAGAGACAGACAAGGAGAGAAAGACAGAGAGAAAGACAGCAAGACAGAAACAGGGATAAAGTCATGCAGAGAGACAGACAAGGAGAGAAAGAGAGAGAGGCTGAATAAGTTTTGATGACAAAAGAAAGCAAAAATAAGTAGAAAAGACATCAGAGAAAAGAATGATCAGGAAGGGCAGGAAAGGAAGAATGAGCATGTGAGAGGATGAGGAAGAGGAGGAGTCTGCAGTGATGGAACACGTGTTTGGGTGCGAGTGTGTACATGGGTGTAATGGGAAAAAGAGCCAGAACTCAGCACTGGATGTTTCATTCATCCTGCCCACTAAGTAAATCCTGTACACTCCTGAAATCCCACAGTGCACTGCAGTGAGTCAGTGTACAAACGGCGTACCCTAGCAGGCAGAGAATAGGGAACAGGGAGTGGGGGATAATTCTCAGCACAGTGTGTGCGTGTACCTGCTTCAGTGTACTTCAGACCTGGTCTATCGTCAGTTTCGGCTCGAGCGGGGGGCCACAGGGACTTGACGTGACCCGGTAAGCGGCCCTCGAAGTGCTCCAGCGATAGGGGGGGCTGACTCACCGGGGCCCAGGTGTACAGCTGATCTTGCTACAGAGAGACAAAGAAAAGGAGAGACCATCAAAGACCGAAGAGGAATGCAAATCAAAGTTATGAGAGAAATATATATACACACAAAAACTAACTAGAATACGAGATGTCAGGGCTGGACAAATTTCTAATCTGGGTGTCTGACACAAACGGATGATGTGTTCAGGCTTTTAGCTTTTATTTATAGTTACCCGGAGGACAAATATGTCCTGATGTAGCAGTCTCCAAAACGTTCTTCCCCATTTAACGACCAGAGGAACACAAAGTAAATGAAGTGTAACATGATGCATGGTGCTGTGACGAGGTGATGATGTAACTAGCGTGTGTTACACCCGAATCCAGCTGTCTGCCTCGCTGCTATAACGCATCAGTGTGGAATGACATGCCGATCCATGAGAACTATTTTTAGTAGCCGTAATAATTAGCTTGCATGGATGAAAAGACGCTCTTTCCAGCATCAGGAACATAAAGGGATATGGAAAACACTAGAGTACACACAGTACAGTGCAACACTACAATATTACTCTAATGCTAGCACAAAAGCATTTAAACCTCACGCTGAAATGAAGCACGTATCCACATTCAAAACGCAAAAGAGAAAAGCAAAGATCACAGCTGGAACGTTAACAGACTGGGGGATAATGCGTGTGGCAGATTACAACCCCAATTCTGAAAAAGTTAACAACAACAACAACAACAAAGAGGAGTGATTTGTAAACGTACTTTTACTTGTATTTAAACAAAAAACACAAAGACAATGTTTTACCTTATCAACTGTAGAGTTTTTTGAAAATAAACATTTATTTTGAAATTGATGCATGCAACACGTTCCAAAAATATTGGGACAGGGGCAATTTTAGACTAAAAGCGATGTGAAGAGTTGAAATAAGAAGGTAAATGGTCTGCTCTTACATAGCGCTTTTATCCAAAGCGCTTTACACTGGTTCTCATTCACCCATTCACACACACACAAATGGTAGCAGAGCTGCCATGCAAGGTGCTAACTTGCCATCGGGAGCAACTTCATCGGGGTTCAGTGTCTTACCCAAGGACACTTCGGTATGTGGAGTCACGTGGGCCGGAAATCGAACCGCCAACCCTACGATTAGTGAACAACCCGCTCTACCACCTGAGCCACAGCCGCCCACAGGTGATGGGAAACAAGTGAGGCAATCGTCTAATCATAGTACATATGGAGCCTCCAAAAATGGCCTAGACCTGCAAGAGCAAGGATGAGGCGAGGCTCGCCGATCTGCCAACAGATGAGTCAGTGAATACTCCAACACTTTGAGAACGACATTCCCCAAAGACAAAATCGGTAGGATCTTGGGCATTTCACCTTCTACAGTGCGCAATCTAATTATAAGATTTAAGAATCCGGTCAAATCTTGGTGTGTAAAAGGGCAAGGCCGAAAACCACTTCTAATTACATATTTTACGTGTGATGTGTGTCTGAGACAAAACCAGGCCAAAAATCTGAGTAAAATCAGGCTTTAGTCTTACAGTAAAGCACTTAACACTTAGAAGTCACGTTAATTTCTGAAATTTCTGCTTTTATGGATTGCCAAATCGTGTTATAAAATGTTACGACAAATGTAATTTCCCTAATAAACTTTTAGGGAAGCTACTGAACTCCAGCTACTAAAATCGGATGCACGTGGTGTAAGCTTTATTTGAAATGTTTACCTTATTTCACCTCTGACCTTGTAGCACAGCTACTGAAATGAATTCAACTGTTGCACTAGAGTCCAAATCAGTACGTACAGGATTTCCTGGAGTTTTTATTTATTATTTATTTATTTATTTATTTTTTTAAACTGTTGTGGCCAAAAATGCTTGATTTTGGCAAGTTTTTTCCCCCCTTAAAATTTGTGATGAAGATTTGTGTGCCTTTTGGTGGAAAACTACTTGAACTGGCCAAGTCTGCAATTGCACTAAATTGTTTTTCACAGTGATGTTTGTTGGTAACGGAGACCTTTTAGCTGTACTCAGGTTCGAAGCACATGGACTGACGAGGGCTCTGGATAATGTGCGATGTGGTGACATCACATGACACATCTTGGCCCAAATCTGTGGGAAAACTTCAGAATATTGTGGAGTTTGATTTTGCATTTATTTCTGCAATTGCGAAATCCTGGCAGGACTGCTAAAGGTCCCTTGAAATAAATGTCCCAATGTTGAATTTTTTTTTTTTTTTTTTTTAAAAACCATTGCTACCTATATATATAGTGAAATGAGTACTCAAATCTTAATTACCTCCTGGGTAGAATAGTTATGTTACTAATGCATATACATACATACAGACACACACATTCCTCTGCAGTTAGAGACTCATTATATAAAGAGAAATGTTGATTAACGATGAGGTTAGGAACCTGCCATGCATCATTACGCAGACGAGACAGCAACCCGAACCGTTTCAGTAGTTTCACAGCATCGGTGAGTGATGTCAGCTCGAGGGCAGGAGAGAGAGAGAGAGAGAGAGAGAGAGAGAGAGAGAGAGAAACAAAGATAATGGAGGAACAGAAGAGAAAGAGAACTCCAAACAGAGAGAGTGAAAGAGAAAGAGTTAGGATAACAAAACGAAGAGGACAAAAGAGGAAGAGAAAGGGCCAGGTGCTCTGCTTTAGCTGCACCCTGAGGCCGGGGAAAGATTTTTCAAACACATTCGCCTTATAATAAATGATATCTGCCACTAACGACTGCTTCTTATTCGAGTAACTGAATATAGCGCATAAAGAGTGAGTGAACGCGTGTGTGTGTGTGTGTGTGTGTGTGTGTGTGTATACATCTTGTAGTTTAATGTAATATAAATCAGTGTCTATTATACACAAAACTACATCTTTAAATACATGCCTTTTTTTTAAAACTTGAAATATCTGAAAGCACTAGAATATTAATGAGCCAATTTTATTATTACTATAACTTATAATAATTATTATTTTTATTATTACTATAAGTAGTAGTATTGCCACAGCGTGTTCATATCAAGTAAACCAAAGAATGTGCATTATATTTGTTAGTATGCCACAGCATCGCTAACAGCATTCCATAAACGACACGCGTTTATTTATATTCATTTATGAAAAATCAGGCAGATTTAAGCCGAAAGTTTAGGAAGTGACAGTTTCGATAGACTTACTGTGTTCTGCTTTGCAGCACACCGCATCTTAAAACATTCAACTGTGTTCCTTCGCCTTCAGATAGATCAATATTCAACACAACTGAACAGTGAAACTTGTTCCCACATTGCAATCGATCTAACTGTTAAGCTTTTACAATATACAAGATCTTCGCTTAAGTACTAAAGAGAACGGAGAAAGCAGTGACGTTTCACAGTGAAATATTAGCTTGAATTCGTCTGAGCTAAACTGTAAATTCCAGCACACACACACACACAGGCAATACAGATGAGAAAAGAAATCTCATACTTCAGCACTGAGCACGATTTGCATCAGAATGATGAAGTTGGATGCTCAGTAAATCATTTACTCATTCACAAGAACTCATCCTGCTCATTCTGAACAAAGCAGACGCACACAATCGGAAGCCAGGAACACACACTGCGCACTCTATAGAGAGCGGTCTCGTCCTGCCCGACGTCCTATCGCTAAAAGCAATAACAATGTTGTAAAACAGCTGCACGTCCCCTTCGGTTGCCAACCTGCAGATGTTGGAGCAGACCGCATGTCCTGCAGATGGTGCGTTTGAGGTTGAGCCAGGCCACATCGAGACGCTGGTCTTTCTCCTCCTCGCTTGGCGAAAAAACAACCGCCAGCGACTCGCACACAAAATCCAACACCTCACAAAGCGTGTCCTGAAAGAGGTCCGTTACACAGCTCGCAGTAGCGCCGTCCATGCTCCCGGAAACTCCGCTACTCGTCACTGAAGGCTGTGTGTGGAACAGCAATGCAGTAGGTGTGCGTCCAGGTGCAGTTACACAGTTTGCACAGTAGATGGCAGAGAAGGTGTGCCATCACCCCGGCACACATGCACTCAGCCAGGCACGAACAACAACAACAACAACAACGAGTGACGCGTGTTTGCTTGCTCATTCTCTTACATCCAGAGCAGAAGATAAAGTCTTAAGTAACAACTTCTGATATGGAGAATAGAGATGCACTTGTATTTACACACGCACACAAACACACACAGCTGGCTCACAGCTGAGACGTGCCAAGCCACAAGTGCAGACGTCAGTTGTTCCACCCTAATGTACAATTCCACTTTAAAAATAACATTTCCTCAAGTCACGACCCACCCGTCCGAGGGTACTTATATCCGAGCAGAGCGGAGATTTCCAAGTGAGGCATCAATGCATTGGAAATCCTGTGGTTTAAAAAAATATAAATATATATATATATATATTTTATTACAATGACTGTGGTAGACTGGCACAAGGGCATTTAAGCCACATGCTTGAGGGACAGAAAACATCAGCTCAGAGAGAGAGAGAGAGAGAGAGAGAGAGAGAGAGAGAGAGAGAGAGAGAGATGCCTGCAGTAGGATCAAATTACTGGGGGACACAAGCAAAGATAGATGATGAAATAAGGAGAAGAGGGCAGAGTGTCGAGGCAGGGGGTCCTATGAACAGTTTTCTTCCCGAGTCAGGTGACAATCACAGCCTGTGGTCTGGCTTAACACCAGAGTTTGTTCAGCATTGAGTGTGTGTGTGGTGAGCAAGTGTTTATTCAGCACTTTCTTTGCTTAATCGCATAAACACAAAGCAAGTCAGAAAGTCACTGCAGCACTGATACTGCAACCACTCTCTCTCACTCTCTCTCTCTCTCTCTCTCTCTCTCTCACACACACACACACACACACACACACACACACACACACACACAAATGAGAAATGTCCTAAGGTGGTTTGCCTCTCCTCACAGCGATGAGGCAACGAGAGTAAACATGAAAATCACATTTATATTATTTTCCAGATGTAGTCGAGCATGTTTTGTACATAACGCTGGCTTCCTTAGTTTTAGCATTGGAAGTACAAGGCTAGTGTTCAATCACTCAATCAATCAATCAATAACCGAATCTCATGGCCTTCTGCATGTCTAAACCACCACACACTCACGTCATTAGTCATCTCACTGTTCATTAATAGCACGTTTAGAAAAACAGCTTCATAAAATAACAAAAAAAAAAGTTAAATATTCAAACATTTAAATCAAATCAGAAATATGTCATCACTTCTAAACCCCGCCTTCAGACTTTGGGCCACGCCTCCCACAAGGACAATGCTGCATTTGACTAAAACTTGTAAATTGAAACACCCTCACAACTCGGAACCCACAAAAGGTGATCTCGGAGGCGTCCGTGTGGTCGTCCCCCCCTCCCCTCCCTACTTTGTAGCTCAAACACACAGACATCGACCCAAGTTCAAATCGAAACATCTCTAGGTAACTGACATCATTCGGCATGAGAGGAACATTGTGTAAATTTTTCTTTCTGATCCATGTCCAAGACTATCGACACTGGAGTCTGGTCAGGATGCTATACTACGGTACATTAGGCGTTTTTCAGGGAGGATTTGAGACTCACGCTGAACTGAGGGCTGATGTGGGTGCTGCTGCCTCCATACTGCTCTCCAAAACAGTCGCTGAAGGGCAGGAGGAGCCCCATGGCAAGGATTCGCGAGCACAGCTTCTCCGCCTCTTCTTCGCACCCGGACTTCTCCTGCTGCTGGAAGAACCTCTCCAACAGAGTGCGTCCTGGAAACAAACATATTTAGCGAAAGGAGAACATCGTCAAGTTGAACTGCCTGAAGAACGCAACAGGAGGCTCTTGCATGTCTCCTTAAGCCCAATTGTACATAGTGTCCCAGTACACACACCGCACATAGCGCATAAAACGCACAACTTAATACTCGATCAATGATACGAAATATATAAAGATGTGTGAGACAACTACTTTAATTTTAAAGTGATTCTACAGAGGCCTCCTACACACAGATGACTAGCGTGACGGGAGAGAGCGAGTGCTCTCTACAAGACAGTATGGGGATCTTGTACAGTACGTGCTAGGCTACAGCGTTTTGACACACAGTGCAGTACGTATTTAAATAAGGTGTGGATTTAAATGTAGCGGACAGGGCAGCTCTTCGGTTTCAAAGTAGGCATGGCGTATAATATATGCGATTACTGATTTCCTGAACTTTGGGTTTCTTGAATGACTAGATCACACAATACCACTTTCTTTACCAATACCGACACTGAAACCTTGAGCGCGCGCATATTTTTCATTTCTCATATTTTATATTTTATATATATATATATATATATATATATTAGTTTAAACTACTAAGCTTTAAATGGGGGGGGGGAACGACGACACATCTTTAGATGCATTTACATAAAAAAATAAATGAATCTTTTCCAGATCCAATTCCAATCTTTCCATTGGTTACAGGATCAGATTGCAATTCATTCCTTGTTTCCCCCTCTAGATCTGATCATCCATTGTATCAGATTGTTGGCATCTCTATGGATGACGTACGAGTTTTCTGTAAAGCTGCTTCGTGAAGATACCTGTTGTTAAATGTGCTACAGAAAACAAAACTGAAATTGAGCCGAATCAAATTCTAATCCGATACAGCGTAGCGGACATGACTTCTGGTGGTAACCGCAGTAACCAGATAACGCTCGTATTATTAGTGCGCTCGTAAACCGTCAGCGTTAGGCGTAAACCATGAATGAAAGCACCTCTAGACCTCTAAACCTGCAACACCACAGGTAATGGAAACTACCTAAAGACGTCATTTGTGGGAAAGAACTGTGTGCTTTCTCGAAGAATCCTAACCGCAGGAAGGCTGGGGGATTTCTCACTAAGGGCGGCTCGTCTGAATGACTCACACTGCTGCAGTACACCTCGTCTCGCCGGCAAACTCTCCGGCTTTCTCTTCGTTCATCCGTTACATCCGCATTTCCATCCAGAGCTCGTCCCTGCATTTCTGATTTAAACCCCCACACTCATGGATGCTGGATTCACTTCCCACAAAAACCTCCAGGCCTCCCTTTCCCCATCTCTCACTCTCTCTCCCATCGTTCCTCCACCTACACGGCACGGCCGATATCGCTCTCTTGGACGCTTTTCCGTCGTGCCACGACGGAGCCCATTTTCGTAAGCTTTTACTAATTATGAAATCTAAACGCAAAGAAACGCCGCTCATTTTTCCTGCGGCAGAATATTAAAACCGCTCTCTACTGGGTCTATAGCACACTGCATAGGGTTCATATGAACACGTAAGGGTGACGTGTAGCACTCGGGCTCAGCTGTGCCATCTGGTTGTTAAAAATAAATAAATAAATAAATAAATAAATAAAACAAAACGTAGACTATAGTGATTTTTAGGAGCACTCCAAAACAACACTTAAGCACGTCTAATATCGTTTTAAACAATAATCCGGTTATCCCTAATACTACGTGAATAACATTTTAGCGAATGTATCAGACTCGTCTTGACAGATTCCTGTGTCAGATTATAACCAAGCAGTGTCGGGTTGCTCGGCTACCACCGCTTATGTTTATGATAAAATAATAAATCTCCCAACGTTCACGTCGCCCGCAGCAGTTCGTATTCGAATACTTTTGGACACTAAATAATCTCTCGTCATCACTATATTGACATTTGCATCATGTAGATCGTAAATGGTTGCCAGTTACACTGCGCAGGACCGAGTGGTCAATTTAGAGCAACTCTCTCTCAAAAACAAACAGCAAAACAAGCACAATACGGTGTCGAACTACACATACATGTCATCTGCAGTTATTTCAGATCGTTCGTCCTGGAGATTAACGGAGATTTTCTATTAGATTAACACAGTCAACTCTGTGTCAGTCTCATTAGTAGTGTTCATTAGCGCTGGGCCTCGTCCCAGCCACGCACACTTGTTTGAGGGGGTCTTTCTCTGCAGGTTACCGCTAACAGTCCTAATTTCGTTAACAACACTCCACTGCTTTGTCAATATGAAGATAAACCAAGGCAGCATGGTAGAGGAGCTGCAAACACAAACTCATCACATATACACACACAAAAAATCCTGCAAATCTAGGTGTGATATATATATATATATATATATATATATATATATATATATATATATATATATATATATATATATATATATATATTATACATATACACACACACACACACACACACACACATATATACATATATAGAGAGAGACGGTTAAAACTACACAAAAAGAGCCCGGTCACCTGCGTGCTCAGACAAACAGAACCAGCAGAAAACAAAACTGGCGCCATGGATTCTATTAATAGAAGATTAAACGTTAGCACCTGAACCTGACAGAGAGCCATGATGTGAGAACTCAATCACGAGAAACTCGCTCTACACTCAAGGGAACGCGGCGTGAAAGCTGCACAACACAGACGAAATGCGTTTTACCGCTTCGTCGATACGTCTGTACCTGGAAAAGAGGCAGTGACGTATTAAAGACAGCAGAGCCCTCACGTCTGCCAGAGAGCTGAAGGAAAAAAAGATTTTAAAATGATAAGAAGGAATTATTTGTTTACTAATGTGAGCTTTCAGTCAGACTTTATGCAGGCAGAGGAAGAGGAGGAAGACGCAGCCTGAGAAAGGGACTGAGGAGGGCACAGAGAGAGGCAGGGAGACATGGGGAAAGAGACAGATAGAGAGAAAGGGAGAGACAAAGACACAGGGAGAGACGGTGAGAAAGGGAGGGGGAGAGACAGGGAGAGAAAAACACCAAGAAAGAGGAGGACACAAAGACAGGGAGAGAGAGAGACAGAAAGAAAGGGAGAGAGCGAGAAAAAGACAGGACACAGATAGGGAGAGAGAGAAAGGGAGCGAGAAAAAGACAGAGGAGGACACAGACAAGCAGAGAAAGAACGAGAGAGAAAGACAGGAGGATACAGATGAGAGAGCGATAAAGGGAGCGATAGAGAAAAAGACAGACGGGAGGACAGACGGAGAGTGAAAGACAGAAAGAAAGGAAAAGAGAAAAAGACAGGGCACAGGTGGAGAGAGAGAGAGAGAGAGAGAGAGAAAGGGAGCAATAGAGAAAAAGAGAGAACAGACAAGGAGAGAAAGAGAGATGAAGGGAGCAATAGAGAAAAAGACAGACAGGTGGATAGACAGAAAGACAGAAAGAAAGGGAAAGAGAAAAAGACAGGAGGACACAGGTGGAGAGAGAGAGAGAAAGAGACAGGACAGACAGGAAGAGAAAGAGAGAGATGAAGGGAGTGATAGAGAAAAAGACAGACAGGAGGACAGACGGAGAGAGAGAGAGAAAGACAGGAGGACACAGATGGAGAGAAAGAAAGAGAGAGAGAGCATGACAGGGAAAGAAAGACAGAACGTGACCGTGAGAAAGGGAGAGAAAGAGACCGCACAGAATTAAATTGAACTGAGAATCTGTATCTGCACTCAGATGGAATTGTACTGATGGGTTAATAATATTGAATTGTTATATTATAAATAACACTGTCTGTATCTAACACTTTCTACTGCTGCTCTACTCCAACCTGAAATACCATCATTTAATCATTTTATATTCAGGGAAGATGATGTAAATTTGACAAAGCAGGAATATAACAAGGCTGAGAAGGGCAGTCCCATCATGCCTCAGTAGTGATGGCACGAGAGAGAGAGAGCGAGAGAGACAGAGAGAGAGAGCGAGAGAGAGAGAGAGAGAGAGCGCACAATGATTAGGGCTTTCTCCCAGGTTATGAGTGTGACTCATCATACACGCACACACACACACACACACACTCCACTGCATTATAGTGATTAGTAATAAGATATCCAGAAGCAGAAGATGGACCATGCTTGATCAGAGACCGCTCACTCCGCTGCTGAACACAAAGCATGACCTGATCAACAGAAACGTTAGTGATTACTGAGTAATAGATCACAGCTGATGTGACTGTTTGCCCCTCTCTCTCTCTCTCTCTCTCTCTCTCTCTCTCTCTCTCTCTCGGCCGGACGTGTACGGAAACAAACACTGACCCCCCTTCCCCTGACTCCGTCTCACAGACAGAGAGGATAAATGTGGGCCTGTCACGAGAAAGGAAAGAGAGGTGTGGAGAGAGAAAGAGGCAGAATGTGCCAGACGGATAATGAGCCAAGAGGAGAGGGTATAAATCTGCACCGATTTAGGCTGCACAACAGATAACATTAAACGGAGATGGCAGAAGGTATGTAATTCAGTCACCGTACCATTCTCCAAATTATTTCACTAGTGTGCTGGAGGTAAAAGTGTTTCGGTTTGAACATTTGACAGCTAATATTACTGCTTCACAGTATTAAGTGAATACATCCAAACACACTGCAAGAGGTGAAAATTAAAACTTATTATTATTATTATTAATCCTGCACTTTTCATTTGGAGTTTAAAACTCCTAATGCTTTCCATGCAAAACTCTAGAATATCGACACACTATACAGAAGAATAAAAGGAAATCCCAGCCGCTTTGCTATGCTGTGGGAGGAGTTTAATTCTGCCGCCATGGTTCGAGTCTTAGAGCAGACGTATTCAAACTTTCTCCCCACAGAATTTTTTAAGAACTTATGCCTAATAAAACACAGTTAACTGATGTTATCTGTATTCTTATTTCATAGTAGATAAGTCAGACATACCTTGTTCGTTTTATTTTACGTTAATGAGGGCGCCTCGTCAGCACGTCTCGAGCGGAGAGCTCAACACCCGTGCAGATCATTCTGGACTCAAATGTCTGATGAGGTTTTCATTAGGGTGAAAAAGAGATCGCAAGTCAATACTGCCGTTTTTGGACTAACTAGCTAGATGAAACATTTCTATCCTGATGGGTGTGGTCCCTCCGCATCCACAAGGCCTCTCCGAATAATTTGATCAGGATTAAATAATAAAAAAAAAAAAAAAAAAAAGTGATATCGTACGACCTTCACGGTTACCACATTTCAACCCGACTGAACATTTATGATAGATCTGAGCAAACTGTTAAACAGTGCTCTTCACCACCATCATCTAAACTCCAACGGAGGGGGAAATCTTTTGGAAGAACGGTGTTCATCGCTTGTGTAAAGACTGCGTGTGAAGAACCAATGCTAAGTTGTTCTGGAGGCTCACGTCATCCGACACCATGTCGGTTCTTCCTTTAATTTGTCCCATGTTGTTCTGGATTTCTAATAAAGGACATTAAGGAAAGTCATTTT
Organism: Ictalurus furcatus; assembly: GCF_023375685.1. Lineage (NCBI taxonomy): Eukaryota > Metazoa > Chordata > Actinopteri > Siluriformes > Ictaluridae > Ictalurus > Ictalurus furcatus. Next base: position 23,693,566 of record NC_071267.1, on the reverse strand, counting down.
CCACAGGCCGAGCTGCGACCGATATTCAGGACTCCCAGCAGGTTAGGTCTCAGGTTAGTGAAGTGCTTGGGATGGGCTAGAAGATGGGCTTCAGAAGATCAGGGAGATATGCCTGAGCTAAACCCTTATCAAAGGACATCAATATCTCAATATCGCATGCAGTAAATCTATTACAGCACACTTACATTACTCAACATTTATAGAACAATGTCTAGCCTTCATTTCGGGCAAATTATTAAGCCTTTGAAATGAACCTGGTCCTTTTTTTGACTGAGTAAAGATCTTCAAGTACGACATGCTACATTGCTGAGTTCTTTTATACATGTCTGTGTATTAAACAAAAAGCAAAACGATTTAATTCTCTACCATGATTAATTTATTCCTAGGTTTCCCTTGATTGAGGGGCAGAAATGTAAGCATGCTCTAATTTTCTGTGCTTAATCTGTACTGATGATGGAAAAGTATAGAGATAAGGAATAAGCAATAATGCGCGTTTTATCATTCGGACCGTTAGGGTGAGGACATTCTCATGCGCGGCCGATTCGCTATAAATATATAAAGGTAGCATTACCGTCACAGGAAGGCCATGAACACTTAAAAACTTAACTAGATTTTATAAAAAAGTGATCATAAACCTACAAACCAAATCACTGCGTTCTTTTCCACGTTGTATGTTCATACAGTATAAAGAACTCGGTTCTAGTAACAGATTTGTACCTTTTGAGGTCATAAGGTTCAGATAAATGGGTGCTGTCTGCTATATCAGTGGCGTGAATTATTAATAGACATCTTTCAGGATAGAGAACCATCACAGAGCCAACAGTATTGATTTTAGAGAGGAAAAGAGCAAAAAGTTGTGTGCGTGTGTTCGGTGTCACGCATGCGCAAGTGGAAAGGAAAAAGAAAGAAATAAAGAAAGAAAGAAAGGAAAAAGAAGAAGAAAGAGAAAAAGAAGAAAGAAAAGAAAAAGAAAGAAAGAAAAAGAAAGAAAGATTAAGGAAAAAGTAGAAGAAAGATAGGAAAAAGAAGGAAGAAAGAAAGAGATTAATGAAAATGAAGAAAAGAAAAGAGAAAGAAAGGAAGGAAGAGAAAAAGAAGAAAGAAAGAAAGAAAGAAAGAAAGAAATTAAGGAAAAAGAAGAAGGAAGATAGGAAAAAGGAAAAAGAAGATAGGAAAAATAAGGAAAAAGGGAAAAGAAAAAGAAAAAGGGAAAAGAAGAAGAAAGGAAAAAGAAAGAAAGAAAGGAAAAAGAAGGAAGAAAGAAAGATTAATGAAAATGAAGAAGAAAAAAGAAAGAAAGGAAGGAAGAGAAAAAGAAGAAAGAAAAGAAAGAAAGAAAGAAAGAGATTAAGGAAAAAGAAGAAGGAAGATAGGAAAAAGGAAAAAGAAGATAGGAAAAAGAAGGAAAAAGCAAAAAGAAGAAAAAGGGAAAAGAAAGAAAGAAAGAAAGGGAAAAGAAGAAGAAAGGAAACAGAAAGAAAGAAAGAAAGGGAAAAGAAGAAGAAAGGAAAAAGAAAGAAAGAAAGAAAGAAAGGGAAAAGAAGAAAGGAAAAAGAAAGAAAGGGAAAAGAAGAAGAAAGAAAGGAAAATAGAAGAAGAAAGAAAGAAAGGGAAAAGAACGGATAAAGAAAGGAAACAAAAGAAGAAAGAAATGGAAAAGACAAAAAGAAAGGAAAAAGAAGAAAGATAGAAAAAGAAGAAGAAAGAAAGAAAGGAAAAAGAAGAAGGGAGAAAGAAGAAAAGTTCAACCACAACACACATTTAGGTTAGGCATTTCAGATATGGGAAAGTATAAGGAAAGAAATTTAGCAAGGTTATTTTCTAAATTATTATTATATATATTTTTAGAATCTACCTTTCTTAATCCAGCTTGTACACAGGGGTGGAAGATGAGACAAAAATACCAAACCATGATTCTCAGGAATTTCTACGATATCACAATATACTGCATACATTTGCTCAATACAGAACTGCTGCATTTTAAAAATAAAATAAAAAAATATTACCTGAGGTTTATTTAATGTTTACAGAAAAACATTTTATAATGGTTTACTGGTTCTCTAAAAGAGCACCAGCTTCATGTCTGTATTCAAGACAGTGCGATCGCACACACATTACATAATGATAAATAAATAACAGTATTTGTCTTATTTACTCCAGTACTGTCTTCCTGCATTCGCCCTTTCTTGTATTATTTCTCTCAGTTGCTTACTCACGCACTTGCAAACAATTTCTGTACCCGTCTTCCAATCCATCATCCTTACACACCCACACACTCCGAGAGAAACACGCCGATTTAGACGTTCTCTGATGTTTTTCCAACATCAGATCCTCAGAGTGACATTTCCCATCATGCCTCAGTCCACCACTATTTACTTATCCTGCCTATAATTAAGCCCTCAATAAACCTGCACACAACTCCAAAATGTGTCAGTCCGTACCTTTCTGATCATTCTTGTGTCAGATGATTTCTTTTTACACAGCATTTAAAATCAAATCATGATTTTAGCTTTAGCAACATCATTACCCAGCACTACCTAAAACTTTCCGTGTATCGTATATTAACTTGCGACTCGCATCAAATGATCTGGGAATCTTCAAGTCTCGGTCAGATCAGACCAAAAAGGTTACTCTGGAAAATGCTGCCTATACAGAATAAACACAGGTGAATGATAATGATTAGAAAAGAATTGTATTTTCCTCACCTGTGAACACATCCTGAAAGCTGCAGGTGGAGACTTGTCCGGCTGAAGCCCTGCGACCAGCCTCAAGCGGCGTCACTCCTGTCCGGAGCGTCCCCTCTGAGCCGCCGTACTCGAGGAAGTCCTCTGAGCCGGTTTTGGGTGGAAGGGGACGGAGCTCTTCGGTCCAGTCGGCGGAGCGACTGATGGGTCCGGTGACGCTGTAAGAGCGCTGCCGTTGTCTTGGGCGCATGCGTCCTGCCCGAGTGGCGGCGATGGTGTTGGTGGTGGGTGGAGCCTCATGGGAGCGGCGTGTGCAGAGTGGGCTGTGGGAGGGCGAGGGTACGGGAGAAGGAACAGGTGAGCTAAGCTGGCGCGTGGTGGTTTTGATGTATGAAGGGTGGATGAGAGGGTAGGGTTTTACTACTGGACTGCCGATTGTTGGGATGCTGGGCTTCACGTGCCTCGTGGCTACAGGACTCTCCTGCTGGAGCCACTGTGGAAGCGATATACTACTCTTCCTCCTCCTTGCAATCGGCACTTCCTCTTCATCTTCCTCCTTATCGCCTGCGGTCGGCTCAGCGGTCAAAACCTCAGCGTCGATGCATTCGATTTCCAGAGATGACGACGAAGCGCCAGTCTCTGGCCGTTTCGTGTCTGAACTCGAGTCCTCCTCTTGGAGCAGAAGATCCACATCGTCATTTTCCTCCACTTCCTCAGCGGCCTCCACCGCACTCTCAAACGAAGCCGTGAAGTCTGGAAAGCTGGCCTCACTGGTTGTCTTGGTGACTAAACTCACAACCCTTCCGACTGTCTCCTCAACCGTCTCCTCAGCAACGAAGGGGGCTGCGTCAAGCGCTGCCTCTGGCTCTTTTGTCTCAGTTGCTACGGCGATAGCAGCACAAAGGGCCAGCTCGGAAGCACCGGTCTTGCCGTTACCAATCTCCTCCCCCCACCTCTCCTTCTCTCCCGCTTCGTTCTTCTCGTCCCCCTTCTTCGCAGCATCTCTTTTTCCATCTGTATCGCTCTTAACGAGTTCAGAGTGTGTCCCCAGGCCGTTCTCCTGACAGCGAGGCATCTCCAGCATGGTGAACGGCTCTGATTTGGTGTAGAAGCGTTGTTTATTTTCAGCCTCGGGGATGCCATTTTGTTTCCACTCTTTTCCCTGCTGCTGGAGTCTGATGGCATGCTGAATGTCAGCCAGCAGGTCCTCGTGCTCAGCCGCAGAGTGAAAGCTGTAAATATCCGTATCCGATCCGGAGCTGGCCTTCTTCTCTGGAGCGTCCGGCGTCTCCAGTCTGCTGTTGTTATCGGAGAGAACAGGTCTCTGGTCCTCAGCGTCGGATTGGCCGAGTTCATCGGCCGACAGCTCGGGTGTTTTGGTGTCCAGCTCGTCATGCTGCGAGTCCAGAGCATCTTCTCGCGAGCCGCTGAGCAGGCCCTTAACCTTGGCTAGATTTTTTCGCTTGCGGATGTTGAAGACCGATTTGGACTCGGACTTGCCCTTCTTCTTTCCTCCTCCGTCTCCACCCTTGCCATGCTTGCCGTGGGATTTCTTGGTGTGAAATCCTTTCTTTGTGGTGTCAGCATGGCTGCACTCATCCACCGCGCTCTCTCCATCTCCCACGGGGGCAGAGCGCTTCGGCTTCGCATCCTGGTTGCCCATGGCGCTGTATGAGCTCAGGCCATGACTGCTGAAGAGCGTGCGAAAGCGCTTTCGTTTACGCGAGCGGCCCTGACTGATCCGCGAAACGGTCTCGCCTTCTGATGACGAGGAAAGGAACAGGCAGGAGGAGGATGAGGCAAAAGAGAAGAACAGCAGGTCACTATCGCTCTCGCTCCCTCCCCCCTTCGTCTGTTCATCTCTCGCTCTGCACAGAGAGCTGGGGAGGGAGGGGGAGCGCACCCTGAGGACATTCTCAATGCACCGCTCCTCCTCCTCCTGACTGTGGTTAAAGGGCTGATGGGAAATGTAGTAGTGCCGGTATTTCCCTAGACTTAAAGCCTCCAGCAGTCTCTCTCTGAGGGGAAGGTGGGGGTGGCTTTCCTCACTCCCAGGCAATGAGGAATCCACCAGTAACAGAGGCTGCATTGCAAACACAGCCAAAGGAGCGTTCACACACACACACACACACACACACACACACACACACACACCAGCTGCAACACAAATAACAGAATGTACAGATTACTGAATGTGGAAAAAAATAAACCTACTAAAAGGGTCTGAAATTAACTCCGCCAAATGACTGCCATCAACGCAGTCTCCACCTTGACAGGAAGGTTTTTCATATATTTCACAATCAAATTTTATTTTAAACACGTTTTTTCATGAATACTACACTTGGTAGGCTTGCTGCGATAGTCGGCGTTACAGACATTATAAAGTGTTCAGCCACAGACCGATTACATCACTTGCCCACCGCGGCACCGCCCCACTGGCGTTTTGCTTTTTTATAGTAATAAAAAGCATTTAGTTCAGTTAGAGTACGGACGCTATGATTAAAAACTGAACGCGTCTGCTCAATTCAGCAAGAGCCGAACGAGTCTGAGTCGCAGTACAGATCAGCAGGAGTCGGATTTCGTGACGAGAGTGAGACGAGCTGACTGACAAGACGATGGCGGAAGATTTGGTTTCAGAGCGAAATGTAAAAGCGCCTATTTGGCAATATTTTGGATTTTTTGTTGTGTTTTTCATTAAGAATAATAATGAACCCACCATTCAAGCAATTGCCTCCCCCGAATTGTCACGAATTGGAATTGCCGGTATTAAACGGTGGGAAGATTTCCTCACAGTCACATCCCAAGCACTTGGAAATCCCATTAGCTGCAAAGGCTGTACCAATTACACCAATCAGGCCCAAAGGCAACCAACTCTGGTATTGGCAGGTAGTGTAGATACTTTCATTTATCTAGCATGCAAGTCTTCAAAATGTAGGGTTGCTGAATACGTGTTGCAGCCCGGGAAAACCCTCAACATATTCTACTACATCCGAAGACTCAAATACAGTAGTAAAGTAAAATAAAAAGATTACCATTTAAAAATTCAAAAGTGAAAAGCATTTAAAGACTTCATCCCAGTTCCACTGAAAGACACCAATCCTGCCTCTACATGTAGGCTATAACCCAATCCACGTACGGAAAAACACAACATTAACACGTTTTTGAAGAAAACAAGAAACGAGTTCCCACTTTGATCATCATCGTCCATATCGGTCTCTCAGTCATCAATTATTTAAACACACTGGGCCTCTTATCAAGCTGGATACAAACCGATCTATTCGTAAACCCTTCATATGAGCGGTTACAAAAGAAAATTTGGTATTCGTGAAAATCCCGTAAATTTTTTTGGGCGGGTTGGGGATTCAATAACATCATTTTTTTTATTGCTTATTTTACGAAGAAAATCTGCACTTCCGAAACTTCTGTGAATCTGGCAGACATTTTTTATTCCGGTTTGATTTGTGTGCATTTACACAACATTTACACACAACTTTGATAACCAAGACCAAGTCAATTTCTCTACAGCATGCAACTAGCAAAATACTTCATCAACGCAAGATCTTCACGGTGTGTTGAGAAAATCCCACATAGCTAGTGAGGTTTCAGACGTTTAAGCAGACCGACTGTGTTTACCAATGCATTTGTTCATCTCTGCAGGCTGACACCAAAATAAAGTTAAAGAAAAGCATAAAAACATCTCCGTGTCGTTTCAGACAAATATACCCACGTTTTATTTTAGTAGATGTGTCAGAAAATGTCATTTTGTTTCAAAAGGTGTTTTGGTTTTTATCCTCTTCATTGAATTTTCCGACAGCCGATGGATTTTCCCCAGACGGCGCCCCACACACGTTCCTGAATATTTAATTTCAGCACAAATAATTCAACTAACAATTACATAATTATTCATATAAAAGCTTTCAAGATTTTTTTTTCCATTTACTTTAAATCCATTTAATTTCACTTCAGTTGGAGATACCATTCTGCAACAATATTTTTATTTGTTTATTTTTTAATTTAGTAAAAGCAATGTACAGCTATACTATTTATTTATTTATTTATTTGGGAAATTATCAAACTAGCTTTCAGTTACTTTAGGACAATTTTTCTCTCTCCAGTTTCTTTATTGTATTACTCAAGTCTTAGTACAATGTTTTGTTTGGTTTCCAAGAAAGTACTGTAGTAAAACTTGGGAAATATACCTTAATTTTACGGGAAATTTACTCTTTTTGGGTGAATTCAGTGGATTAAATAAAAGGTCCAGTAAAAACCTACAGCTAAAGTAAATAAATCTTTCCAGGTTTAATAACAAATATCCGTGTTCTCACCTCTTCATATTTATTGTTTAAATACAGAACATATTTATGGAGTGATTAGATTATTTATACATGTTAATTTGTGACTCTTTGACTTTTGTAGCATTTCAGTTCCCAGTGTTTAGTATGTAGACCCGGTTCCTAAATTCAACATCACCCAGTAAGCAAAAACTTACTTTAACACAGTAACACAGTTTTATTTACCTGCTGAAAATTAAAATAATGAACAACTCCCAATTGAAACTCATAATCACCAGCCAAATGCCATTGTATCCCAACGCAAGACAACCAACCATGCTTTAAACAAACTTACCCGGGATGTTGATGCGGACTCTGCGCATGCGCAGCAAGTGTCTCGGCCTAGCTTTTTCACAATTTAAGATCCATCATGGAGGCGTTTTAGGCGAATTTACAACGGTGTTATTTAGCTAAACAAAACGAGATGTGTTTTCCATTAATACGTCGTCAGGTTTAAAAAACAAAAACAAAAAAAAACAGACGGAATACACAATATGAAACTCAAACAAAGCTTTCCATTAATACAGGACCTGCTGACTCAGGGCCGCCATTTTATAAGCTAAAATATCTAACTGCTAAAACTCTTTTTAAAACCCTACCCAGACTCAGCCTAACCGCACCAGTCACTCAGTAAACTGATTTATAAACCACATACAATTAAAATAAAGAGGGAGGAATTTATATATAATATATATTTGTACAGACTATATCTGTGAGAGGAAACAATACTTAATGCTAAAAAAAAAAACAACTATCAACCCGTCATAATCATCCTGACCACGCCCCTTTACTGCTCCTCCCTGATTGGTTAAAAAAGAGTTACCGCTCTAACGAGCGCGTGGCGTCACCAGGCAACGCCCAAGTGTAACTGCACCTGCTTGTACCGAGCGGCGTTGTCACTCTATTGGATGTAAAGTGCACTACGTAGGGCGTAGAACACCGTTATTTCAGGCTCAACGTAGTGCACCTGTGAAGGAAGTAGGGAGCTATTTGGGGTCCCGCCCATCTCAATTAGCAGAATCAGGAACTTCCTGAATAGAAGAAAAGACATTATTTTAAATTCTTTTTAAGAAGTTTATTTGTTTAAATGAAAGTTTAAAGGGGCCTGTATCCTATGTGTAAAATGATTAAAATGTATTACATGTAATACAGTAATAAATGTATGTATTTATTTATTTATTTATTTATTTATTTTTATTGTTGCACACACTGTCAGCAGCACTAGCCTGTTTAAACTAGAGCAATATATCACTAAATCTATTTTAATTAAAGTCCCATGTCTGAACAAAATATTAATATTAAAATAATAAATATGTAGAGAATGTGTGTGTGTGTGTGTGTGTGTGTTGTAAAACATAATAGTAATTTCAGACAATAGTTTCTTGAATGATTTGACAAAACTCATTATAATTATCATGTTTGTAAAATATTTCAGAAATGCTTTACCAGATAGATTCTGTGTAATGTCTTAAATAATATATCTTTCATGTTTTAACCAATTATTTCATTGTCATTAAAATATTTTGGGGCTTTTTTTTCCCACTGAATACCATTAAACACTACCAACAACCACAGCTGAAGAAAATACTGTGTGAAAAGTATTGTTTATTATTATTATTATTATTATTATTATTATTATTATTATTATTATCATCATCATCATCATCATCAATAATAATAATAATAATAATAATAATAATAATAATATTGCTGTAATTTCAGAATTTCTACAATTGAAGTATTTCTCCATCTGAAATTATAATGCAGCTGTGTTTTCTTGCTGAATTGGTACAACCCTGACCCCTAGTGGCCTGAGCCTGTCATTGGCACCGAGTGAGATGAGAGAAGAGAAAAGGAAAAACACAAAACACACACACACACACACACACACACACACACACACTTGTTCGTTTTTTAATATTTAATGAGAAAATGAATCATAACAACAATACGATAAGAAACATTCATACAAATCAACTGCCATTGTGTGTCTAAATCTCTGTAGATAAGCACAAAGGCTGTGTCACAACATTAAAACACACTTCACAGTTTGAGATCACGTTCCCACAGATGTGAGAGGTGCATACATATCACCGCTCTTAAATATGAAAGGAAAGGTTCTCAAGTAAGACAAAAAGTGAAAATAGCCATTTAAGAATAGTCTGGTTACAAAAACTGTCATGCACGTCATAAATGAACGACATTTATGAAAAGGAAAAAAAAACGACAGAAAGAAAGGCTTTTATGGAGAAAAAGCAAGAAAATCAACATCAAATTAAACTAGTCTTAACTGAATTTATGTTTTGATAAGATCAGATGGCGGGGGGGGGGGGGGGTCATTAAAAAAGTTCATCATTTTATACTGATAATGTATTAGGCATGTACAATCCTGATGGCAAGTAACTTGGAGCATTCAGAGATTAAAGGTTCCTCTTGTTCAGTCATGCCTGAATCGACATTATATTATTGTACATGTTAAAAATTTCCATTTTTGAAAGACAGGGTGGCATGAAAATATGCAGTTTATCATTTATATGATTAGAGAGGACAGAGATTAATTGATCCATTCTTACTAGCGGATTTAACGAAACATCCTTATTAACTCTGGTTATCAGTGATCGGATACCTACATTCAAGTGCAAAAGTCTGCACACCCCCGATGGTTTAGAAGTGTTACCCGCAGGCCTCCTCACAATATGATATGATTTCCATTCTTAAAGCAATATTTGATTCAACATTTTATACGATACAATTAATAGCCGATGGTCAAAATGTGGCCAACTTTGTTCAGAATCAGGGGCAGGCCTACTGTTATTGCTGAATAACGATGATGTAGAAGTGATCAGGATTATCACAGGGCCGATCACATTGCTAGCCTATTTTCAACAATAATCAATTTATAATAAATAATAGTCAATAACAATCTATTCATGATTCATGATCGTTTCCTCGACTCATTTCAACCGTTGCCTTTAAAATCGGTGCTTCGATCCAAACTGTCCGATTGTTACCGTCCGATTTCTGAGTCAAATTCAAAATTCAGATCTTCAAAAGGTGCTCAAAATGATTTAGTTATAATTAGATCCGTCACAAGTATATCCCAATCAACTAAATACAATTATTTGCGCTGAGGAAAATTCCAGGAGTTTAAATCGTTCATTTCCACTATTTTCTTTTCGTACAAATAAATAAATATATAAAACGCTTTCTCGGGCTTTGATCTACGGAATATTTCGGACGTTTCATGGAATGCGGAAATGCGTAGTAGAGCTTAAGTGGTAACTTAAGCACTCTTTCTTATATGTGTTAACATGACAAAATGTAGGACAGTAATATGGAATCTTTTTTTTATATACTGTATATTTGTGCTATAGAAGGGTATGTACACAGTTCATTTAAAGTCAGGATCCACTTCATGTTAATACTCCTAACACAGCTTCTTAACAGCTGGTCTATCATCTGACCTCTTTATTTGAAAATAAATCATTAAAAGTAAGGGAAAAGCTATTCCAGATGTTGTGTCAGTCTTTAGTATCTTTGAAAGATTTTTATTTATTGATAAATAAAAATACAAAGAAAAATGCACTTTTTGCCCTATTTTATATCCTAGATTGTAGGTGATATATATATATATATATATATATATATATATATATATATATATATATATATATATATACATATACACATAGTTGTGCCCAAAAGTTTGCATACCCCTTCCAGAATCTGCTAAATCTTAATACTGTTAACAAAATAAGAGCGATCATAAAAATCCCATGTTGTTTTATATTTAGTCCTGTCCTGAATAAGCTATTTCACATAACAGATGTATACATATAGTCCACAAGACAAGATTATAGCTGAATTTTGAAAAATTACCCCGTTCAAAAGTTTACACACGCTTGTTTATTAATACTGTGTGTCGTTACCTGGAGGATCATCGGCTTTATGTGTTCATGTTTTGTGAGAGTTATTAACGAGTCCCTTGTTTGTCCTGAGCAGTTAAACTGCCCACTGTTCTTCAGAAAAATCCTCCAGGTCCTTCACATTCTCTGCTTTTCCAGCATCTTCTGCATATTTGACCCCTTTCCAACAGTGAATATATGATGTTCAGATCCATCTTTTCACGCCGAGGACGACCGAGGGACTCGTACACGACTATTACAAAAGGTGCAAACGTTCACTGATGATCAAGAAGGCAACACGATACAATAAGATCCAGGGGGGTGTAAACTTTTGAACAGGATGCTCAGTGTAAATTGTTATTATTTTGTTTGAAGATCTTTTTTTATTTTCATTTAGTACCGCCCTTCAGACGCTTAATAAGATATGTACATGTTTCCCAGAAGACAAAATAATAACAATTTACACCTGCAAACTTTTGGGCACAACTGTATATATATATATATATATATATATATATATATATATATATATATATATATATATAAATTCATTACATGTCAACAAGTCAACATTAAAAACATGAAATCATTCATCACATTATTAATAAAGTGTAAGAGAATTAATCATCTGAGTAAAACGTCATCATCGTAACAGGCTTCATTATCCTGACATGCAAGCTATTACAGAATATTTATAACACATTCAAAAAGGGGGGAGGCAAATCTTTGTAGCATTTTGAAGTTTTATTTTTTTACTTTTAATACATTAACCTACATTATTTCTGGTTACTTGTGATAATGAAGGAGCGCCTGTGAAACGGAACACACTAAATGTATTGTTGCTATAAATAAAAACTCTTTGTATTCTTCATGTCGTCTTCAGGGGATGCAAACATTTGCACTCAAATGTATAAGAGGTAAATAACCCTAGATTTCGAATCTTAAAGAATTGTATAGATTTGAATAAAACTGGAATACAGTTCTGGACTAATTGACCGGACACTGTACGAGGCCCTGTTCTGGAACATTCCTCGTTCTGGCTAAACGTCTGAGAAAAAGATTCATTTTGACCTTAATGTATTCAGAACCTTACCCACTGCCCCAAAATAAATCTAAACAAGCAACATAATTCGCACACATACATACGGCAGTCATTAAATAAACTCTAAAGAGAGAGAGAGAGAGAGAGAGAGAAAAAAAAAAACATGGTACTGATCAAATGAATGTCTCATAACAAAGAGTACTGAATTAGAAAATTCTAGTGTGTACTTTATGAATCGTCTTACAGAAACATTGAGTTTTTATCCACATTAAAACATTTTAAATACAATAAAAAATAGCTTTTTCTTCAGTAATTGTGTCTTGTAATGTACAGAACTGTACATAAATATCATCCAAAAATATCATACAACAGGACGTCATTATAGATACATTTGTAGTCAAGTTTGTTTTATATTACAGTAACACAAAATAAGACAAAGGGGAAAAAAAAAAACAAAGATGGAAAGGCTAGTTAATTTTTATTATTATTATTATTATTATTATTATTATTATTATTAAGGATGATGGCTTTATTTTAGAAATTTCATCCAAGGCTCTAAATTGTCAAATGAAATGTTATTTAAAATATAATAATAATAATAATAATAATAATAATAATAATAATAATAATAATTGTATACAGAAAAGAACCTACTGTGCCTATTACTTTATTATTCATGTCAGAACATGTCTTTTAGATAAAAACAGCATTATAAATGCAAAACAGAGAAATTATAGCGATACTGATAATGTAAGTAAATTTTTAGACTAATCCTTGAATGCTTTTCTCCACTAACAACCACTAGAGGGCAGCATTGATCGTCATATTTGTATACGGGGGTCATGGTCACAAATAATCTTAAAATCTTAATCTTAAAGTGTCCTTCTAAATAGCACAAAAATCCTAAATAAGACTATTCACAAAACTGCTCAGTGGAACTTCCTTTATTCATTCACCTTCTAACAACTAACTGCTTTATCCTGCTCAGGGTGGAGGTGCATCCTGAGCTAATGCTGGGAACTCTGGGAGAGACTGAGGAATACACCTTGGACGAGACTTTTAGTAAGAAATTACTAAATTAAGAGGAACAGATGACAGCATGGCTCATGTAGGAATATCAACAGTGATTGGCTGATGCAGTAGGAGTCTGTGCAATACATTCTTAAGCAAATTAAATATAAAATCCATCCATCCATCCATCCGTACACAGGGTCGCGCTGGAGTCTGGGGCCTATCCCAGGGAACTCGGGGCACAGAGCGAGGGACACCCTGTACAGGATGCCAATCCATCACAGAGCACAATTGCACACAGGTTCACACTCTACGGACAATTTGGAAATGACAGTCAGACTTCAGTGCATGTCTTTGGACTGGAGGAGGAAACCGGAGTACCCGGAGGAAACCCCCGATATTCTAGGGAGAACATGCAAACTCCACGTACACAGGGCGGAGGCGGGATTTGAATCCTGAGCCCCGGAGGTGCACGGCAAACGTGCTGACCGCTAATCCACAGTGGCACTCAAATTCAATATAAAAATGAATAATAATAATAATAATAATAATAATAATAATAGCTCTTGCTATTTATTTGCATACATAAATGCTCACATACATTTTCTGAAGGATGTTTATGTATAATTAATTCGAGCGTCAATGAACACACTCCATACAGTATGTAGAAGTGCAGTAGTGTATCCATCCATCCGCCCATCCATCCAGTAGTCCTGTACTCATGGTTCTGTAGTTTGTAAACATCTGAACCAAATACGAGCATTCAGATTTTGGTTTCCATGTGCTATGAAATCGACAACACTTATTCTATACATCACACTGTAATATGACATGCGTTCGCTTATTAGTTTACAATGAAGACCTCTACATCAGCCAGTCACTGAGCATCACTGTTGATATTCAGTTATGAACAATGACATCATCGGTAGCAACAACTGAACTGTTAGGAGCAGTAGCATTTATTGTTTGATGGAAAAACACGACTTACGGATAACATCTGCAGTTCATCTTTGCTGTGTAACTGCGATTTTCACCGGAGCAAGTAGCAGAGAATTGTGGAAACCGTGATCTCCGGCAGCAGTGCAGTACTTAACAGGCGAGGTGGCGGTCCTTACAACTCCACCACCATTGAAATACTCCCACAATTCACATGATACCTTTTAAAAGCCTGTTTGACATGAGATACATCAAACACATGAACTTTGTGCAGTTAAACGCCGTCAGCGACGTTAGATTGGTCCGTGATTCAGTCATATCTGACCTCTGGTCTACTCCTAGGACTTGCATTTAAGAGCTAAAATGCTTTGTGAATTAAATGAAGAGGCTTAATATAAGAATTAACGATAAATATTTCATTTTTTTTCTTAAACCAGCCAATGTGGAGCTACTTTCAATCTTAAAATTCTTTGGGAATACAGCCCCAGTACGTTTTATGTCAATATAATAAAAATAATAACAATTATATAAAATTTTAAATCAAATTCTTTTTTTTTTTTTTTCTAGCAAGAAAACACTTAATTTTGTCTTTATTGCAAAACATGCTCCCCAGTATACACCTTAAAAGAGTCCTTATCTGAATAAACGTTTGAAAAATAGAAAATGATTTGTACAGAATGAACAGCGGGCTGCATAATGAGGACATCAACAGAAGCACTTACTTGTCTAAAATGTGATAAATACCACCTCGTACGATTCATATATAAGCAGCTTCATACAACAGTTTCTGTGTGGAAAACACTGCATTTTTGATCAAACACAACAGAGACCAATACATTCTAACTACTACCTACACACTTAGGAAAAAAAAAAAAACTAGGACCCTTGGCAGTTATTTGGTTTGCCCCTCTGAGGAACCATTAAAGATCCCTTAAATTACCCCATCAAGTAGTTCCTCTATCAGACAGGATTCCACGTGGAACCCTTTCAGAAGCGAATAACCCAAACTATCCAAAGAACCTTCTTTTTTTTTTTCTTTCTAAGAGTATGCATCAGTGATGATAACTACAGACAATGGCCAAATATATCAGAAACAAAACACCAGCGTACAGTGAAGAAAATGTTTACAGTTTACACCGAAGATAAAAAATAAAATAAACGCCGTGTTGACCCAGCTCTCGCTCGGCTGGAACAACAGGAGGCTGTGTAACCTTTCCCCACAGGACCTTAAACACTTGGATAGAATAGAGGCACTAATCAATCACATTCATTCTAAGAAAAAAAGGTTTGATCTAGTATCCCAAAATGGTTATCTGATTTGTCCCTCTAGGGTGAACCCTTCAGCACTGGGTCCTGTAGAACCGCTTTATAATTCGAAAACTGTAACTATTAAGGGACCCTCGTGGAAACCTCTTTTCTAACAGCGTACTTCTACAATCACAAACTCAACAGCCCTTTTGACAAACACTGAAGGCAATACACACAGGGAAAGAAAGTCAAATCTAGAACCCTTAAAGGTTCAATAGTTTGGCCCTTGGGGAACCCTTAAAGGTTCTATGTTGAACTGCACAATTTGGGGGGGGGGGGGTAATCCTTCTTAAAGGTGGTTTCGAGTACAGCCACATTAGGAAATAAAGAACCCTACGTCTCCAAGGAGACATTGAGGAACTATTTTCTAAGAGTGTACTCTTGCAAATGGTCTGTAAGCTTTAGTGTTGCAAATCTAAACACTGGCACCGATGAATGGTTGACCCAGGAGTTCATAACAGTCTACGCTCTTAAATCTGACGTCTCATTTCTATCTCTACACTAGTTACTTCTTCCTGTAGGCCACTACTGCTGGCTTCTGTTGAAGGTGAGGCTTATTTTGTTTCTGTCTGTCCCACTGGCACAGCAGGATCATTTTGAAGGTGATGCGGAAGTTTTTGTTACACAGTGCATAGCACATAGGGTTCACTGTACTATTCACATAGCACAGCCAGTATCCCAGAGCCCAAAGTCCCACAGGGATACAGTCATCACAAAATGTATTTACAAGGACCATGATGTTATATGGAGTCCAGGTGATGATGAAGGCAAGGAGGATGGCACTTAATGTCTGTGCTGCTTTTTTCTCTTTGACAAGTGACACCTTCTTGCGTTTGTTGGCTTGTGTCTTGGTCTTTGAGACCAAATCCTTTGCCATAGATTCATCCTTTAAGGACAGAGGTACTGAAGGTGATTTTGAGGCAGAAGAGCTCCCACAAGGCTTAGAGTTGTCCATAGTGGGCAAGGACTGGGTGGGGGTTTTGGAAAAGACTTTTCTAGATGGTTTGTCTGCAGCAATGTTTTCAGGCTTTAGTTGTCCTTGCTTAGATATCCCAGAGTTGTCATCCGTCGTCACTTCAGCCATGTCCACCACAATGGAGTAAATGGCACTTGCACTGGCACCTTCTTCGTTCTGTTCCTCTTCATCTGATTGGTCCATTGATGCTCCGCCATCATTGTTATTCCAGATATCACTACTGCTGTGTTCTTGTGCTGCATCGGTGCTGCAACCCTTTTGACCACTGCGACCCAGCAGCCAGAAGCGGCAACTATTTCCTATCTTTTTCTCAGAGTCCATTTGAACAGGCTGGTTCAGGGTGTAGTTGACACAACTGTAAGAGCTGTCTGTTGAGGGCATCATTGCAGCAGATTCCTCTTCGCTGATTTGCTTGGCCTGGTTCCCTGAGCCCTTCAGTCCTGCCAGGTCCTTTGATCGGTTCTCTGTCTCTTTATAGATCCGCCAGTATAGGACTGTCATAATGGTCACAGGCAGGTAAAAGGCTGCAATTGCAGTGCAGAATGTGATAATCGGCTCTGAGAGAAACTGGATGTAGCACTCTCCTGGAGGCACTGTTCGTTTCCCCACAAAGTACTGCCAAAACAAAATGGCAGGGGCCCAGAGCACAAAGGAAATAAACCAGGCAAGGCCAATCATTGTCATTGCTCTTTTAGTGGTCCGTTTGGCCATGTATGTAAGTGGCCTTGTGACCGAGAAGTATCTGTCAAAGCTAATTACCAGCAAGTTCATGACAGACGCATTGCTAGCCACATAATCGATAGCCAGCCATAAGTCACATGCCCAGTTTCCAAGTGCCCACCTGCCCATGATAATGTATGTAGTGTAAAGATTCATTGACAATATGCCAATAATGAGGTCAGCAAAGGCCAGGCTGAGCAGATAATAGTTATTCACTGTCTTCAACTGTTTGTTAACTTTAAACGACACAACCACCAAGATATTTCCAATGATTGTTACCAGGGACAATGACCCTGTTAGTAGTACAATAATGATGACTTGCCAGACGGAGTGTCCGCCTAAGGGATCATACACCACAATGGGTGTAAGTGTGGCATTTGGGGAGCTGGTCAAGTTGTTGCCCCGTGCGAGGTGGGAAACATTGGCTTGATGACTGTCACCCTCTGGCCAGAACTCTTGAGGAATGACAGCAATGTCGGCATTAGCTCTCATTCCAGGAGAGCTGTTGGTGAGGAAGAATCCAGGCTTGGAGCTCAGTGTCAGATTCATGGTGATGCCTGGGCATATTCTGAGGACAAAGCTGACAGGGAGAAACAATAAGTGTTTAGCCATATAGAAAGACAATTTATGAACAAATGTAAAAACAAAACAAAACCAGCAAGTTCCTACCACCAACGGCGTGAAAATAAAGCTGTTATTTTAATGTGAAGTCTGCCCCAGTGTAATCCTAGTTGGAGTTAACCTCAACTGGACTGGATCAGTTACAAGGGCTACAAGCTAAATATTAAAAATCATAAGTACATACAGTACTGTGCAAAAGTTTTAGGCAGATGCAAAGAAATGCTGTAGAGCAAAGATGCCTTCAAAAAGAATTCAATTAAAAGTTTCTCCATTAAAAAATCCTATAAATAGCAGTAAACAGTAATACATGAAACAAAGACAATATTTGGTGTGATGACCCTTTGCGTTAAAAAAAAATAGTAGTCCCCACTAGAATGAGTGCAGTTTTATAAGGAAATGAGCCGTAGGTGTTATTGAGCATCTTGCAGAACCAGCCACGGTTCTTCTGGAGACTTTGACTGTCGCACTCGCTTCTTATTTTTGCAGCAAAACCCAGCAGCCTTCATTGTGTTTTTTTGTCTGAAAAGTGTCTCTTACCACTTAATACTCTGCTTTCTTTACTGACATACAAACATTTTTTTCTGTAACATTTCATTTTGTGCTAGAAAACTTATCTAAAATGGATTGGAAATTGACTCGATAATACAGAAGTCATAAAATAAAAATAAATAACAAAGTTTGTACAAAAGAAAAAGTCACACTGGCAACCTAGAATGCTGATCAGTCTCACCTGTACCTCATTGACCTTTTCCACATATAATCAGTGCGCCTTTTCATTTTCTGAGAGGTTACAGTCACTCTAGAAACAGTTAGGTTGCTGCTCTTTGGTAAAAATGTTTTGAGTAGTTTTGTTTTCTTTATACTTGCTACAACATTAAGTGGAGACACCCATACCTTCAGTGTCACCACATAGTGATATTTAATCATTTCATTTTACATTGCTAACAACATCTGTAACTAACCTGTAATTAACACGTATTGCTCTCTCTCTCTCAGGCAATCTGATCTCATAAGAGATGTGTGTGAATTTGAATGAGTGAAAGCAATGTGGCTGGATTTCATTCGATTTCCTGCCAATAAAGTACTAAGAAAAGGTAGGGGGGGAAAAAACCCTCAAACACAGCCACACTCTATGATGGGACCATGACAAGGACACAGTTTAATGGATTTGGCCAGTTAACAAACCACACATGTTGAAACATATTGTTTATATATATATATATATATATATATATATATAATCGCTAGAAAAATCTTCCAGTGATGTTTCCACCCCGCATGTTTTCAAACTGCTAACTGAGTTACAGTATATTTTTAATAAAGTTTTAGTATAAATTTGAAGCTGCCCTGTAGTCGCTGGAGGCAAAACTCATTCAGCTGCCACTGAGTAGTGAGGGAGTAGAGCTGCTGCACACCGGAAATGTGCTCGCTCGTAAGTTCTGGCATACATGAATAGCCACCTGCAGGGAGAAAGAAAGGTCGAGTCAGGGTGCCGGAAATGAGGGAACATGGAGTTCCATGTCAGGTAAAGCAGCAGGAGACTTGACAGCAGTGCACCAGCAGGACAGCCAAGAGAACACAAGGAAAGAAAGATGGAGAAAGAGAGAGGGGCACAAGAATTAAAAGGGGAGGTAGAGAAAGAAGGAAAACAAATAAATGAAAACACTGCAAAAGATGGGTATCTGAGCAAGTGAAAATATCCTGAACATGGGCAATTTTAATCATATTTCCTATAATGAGATTAGTATAAATCAAACATAAGATTGTTCAGCCTGTTTTTAGATGCTTTAACTCATTTTAAGTTTTAATCTTTCGTATTCTATTGGCAGATCATTTTGCTTCTTTCTAGGAACACCGTACATTGGCCAATAAAACAAGACTGTTTCAAACTTGAAATGAGTAAAAAATGTCTAAACATAGCTTTAAGTATCAAATATTTGATTTACTGTAATCGTACAGTAGGTTTTACATGATCTTTTTGCAGTGTAAGACTGGACAGGTAAAGGAAGAGGGAGTTTGGCATGGAATACACACTATTATAATAGTGGATAACACCCAAATGATTACTGGCTTTCCAATTTCATGATTCTTAATCAGATTTGTGTTTATGCCGAACACCAGCTTGTGATTTCTTTCTAAAGAGCAAACAAATGGCAGAATCCATAGTTTTTACATAATGGATTCACTTTATGGATCACATCAGATTGTGATTAGATTGTTCGATTGCCTTTTAACCAGCAGAGGCGCTTTGGGGAAGACAGAGTCAGCCTGAGAGAGAGGAAACAGAGAGGAAAATTAATATAAAGGAATTTTTTCTCACAGTAAAACAGAGATCTGAGGCTAAAAGCCCTGTGTGGTTCTCTGTGCACTGTGTCAAAAGCAATGCAATGTATCATAACTCATAACACACTTCATACTGTCATTTATAACTTCTGGCAGTCAATCGACAACTCTTCTGGATGAAACCTTTGTTTAAAACCTCTATGGTGCACTTCCTTGATCTAAAACACCATTAGGTTGTGTTGTGGTTCACAGGTTCACAGGTTCACAGGTTCTAGAATGCCATTATATTATGAAGTGCATATTACAGGTTTTAGAGAACCATCATGGTGTATAGAGTACCCCACATGTACTAGAACGACAGTATGTTGTCTAAGTCTACTTCACAGGCTCAGGAATGTTCATGTTGTATAATGCACTTCACAAGATCTAGAACATACTTATGCAGTATGTACTTCAAAGGTTCTAAATGTCATTGTGATGTGTACTGTTCTTTACAGATTACAGATGTTATTATGTTGTATAGTGCAGGGGTTCCCAAACTTTTCCAGGGCAAGGCCCCCCAAATGGCATTAACATTTGACCGAGGCCCCCCTTTTGCAAGATGTCTTTAAAACACATTAAAAATACAGACTTCTGAATATATCCCCCTTTTAATCTTTACATTACATTACATTAGGAACTGATTGTGTGTGTGGTTGTCTGAGAGTGAGAAAGAGAAAACATACTAGTGGCAGGGATGGGCACACCAAATTGTTGAGGCCCCCTGGCGGCCCCCACTTTGAAAACCACTGGTATAGTGTACTTCATCGGTGCTAGAATGCCAATATTATGAACGGTGCATATCACAGGTTCTAGAATGGTATTAGGTTTTATAGTGTATTTCCCAAGTTCTAGAACACCATTATATTCTAGAAACTCTGAAGTTCACTATACAGTGTAATGGTGCTCCAGAATGGTACTAGGTTTCATAGTGTATTTTCCAGGTTCTAGAGCGTGATTATATTGTATAGTGAACTTCAGAGTTTCTACAATGCTATTTTGTTATACAGTGGACTTCACACTATGTTTTATATTGCAGTTCAGCATTATATTGAATAGTACCTACCTACCCACCTACCTACCTACCTACCCACCCACCCACCCACCTACCTACCTACCCACCTACCTACCTACCTACCCACCCACCCACCCACCTACCTACCTACCTACCCACCCACCCACCTACCTAACCACCCACCCACCCACCCACCTACCTACCTACCCACCTACCTACCTAACTACCCACCCACCCACCCACCTACCTACCTACCTACCTAACTACCCACCCACCCACCCACCCACCTACCTACCTAACTACCCACCCACCCACCCACCTACCTACCCACCTACCTAACTACCCACCCACCCACCCACCCACCCACCTACCTACCTAACTACCCACATACCTACCCACCCACCTACCTACCTACCCACCCACCCACCCACCCACCTACCTAACTACCCACCCACCCACCCACCTACCTACCTAACTACCCACCCACCCACCCACCTACCTACCCACCCACCCACCCACCCACCCACCTACCCACCCACCTACCTACCTACCTACCTAACTACCCACCCACCCAACCACCTAAGTCCTACCTACCTACCTACCCATCCACCCATCCACCTACCTACCTGTCTACCTGTCTACCTACCTGTCTACCTGTCTACCTACCTGTCTACCTAACCAACCACTGGGTCATTTCCGAAATGCTGATATAGCTTCAATGCTGCATGGTAGGTCCATTTAATTTACTGACTGCTTCACTGGCGTGGCTGCTTTTATCTCTGCCAAGCTCAGAGACATGTATAATGTTGGAATGCATATTTCTGAAACAACCAACTAAGAGTCTTAGTTATACTCACGTCATACACTTACATTAAAAGATAACATTGCTTTTTGAATGCATGGCATACCATCATTTTTATGTTTTATATATCAGTAACACTAATAATACTTTTCCAGCCATCATGAAAGTAGAAACAGGAAGTAATGTGACAAATTGAATCAATCATGTTACTTGGTATGGTGTGTAGCTTCCTCAGCTGAAGACAACCTTTTTTCAAGAGGACCAGGATTTCATGAGGTTAAATCCTGATGCTGTCACAGTAATCTAGGTGAACACAACTGACTTTAGAAATGAACAGGAAAAACATGCCAATTCCCCGCCACTAGTTATTTCTTCATTATCGCGTGACAGCTGCCCTCTTCCGTATACATGAGCTCACAGACGCCCATGATTGGCTACTGTTGTTATGATTGATAGGACAGAGTAATGGCATTGTTCCTACCCAGACAGCAGATCCCATTATGCTTTCTTAGACTCCACTGGGGCTGTCTAGATTTGAACTTGCAATCTCTCAAGGAGAGGGCAAATGCTTTCTTATTGTGCCATTCTAGCGCCATATTGGCTGAGTTTAATGGCTAATCGTTATGTTAGTCTGGCACAGAAAGACATTAATTCATTTTTGTAGAATAGTTATTATTAAAACAGCTGACATTACATGAACTCTTCCCTAGAACCTGTACCAGAGACAAACAATAAATACCTACCTTTGAACATCAGTACTTTCTCTATCTCTATCTACCTACACACACATATCCAAGAGACAGACAGAATTAGGATTAATCATCTTATCTCCTTTTATAAAAGAGCACAGGCAAGGTATGGGAACAAATGAGGGTCAAAACGTCAAAGCCTGTGCCTTACTGGAGTCGATCCCAAGCACCAACTGATTCTCCCGTCCCCTGAGATTTATTTATTTATTTATTTTTACAATTTCATTTCATTTAAAAACACTAAAATGCTGATTATTTAGCTAGAGATGTATATATAATATGGTTTCATAAAGACATGTATAGGCTAAATAACAGAACACTTAATCAAAAATTAGAGTTCTGGTACTTTATATTGAAGACGCTTACACATAGTGTCAGTGAACGAACTGAATAATTTAGCTGGAGTGGCGCTCCAGATTTTACAAGAACAGTGTTTAATCTTTCATGTTGCTGTCATACAGCGTTTCTTCATGAACGTCTGGACACTCTACAAGTCCAGTCTCTAAAACTGTCCAAGCTCTTGAAAATGCTTGAAAAACTTTATAGGTCTTTCAAGGCTGCTGTACACCTGCAGTATGTTCCACTCTTCCTCCCACTGTGATGCTGCCGTCATACATTATGCAGAATGTCAATGTTACACAGTGAGGTCAAGCATGTCCGGTCACCTCGAGACCTCAGTGCTGCTCCATTTGCTGAGATCAGAGCACAGAATGTGTTAAAAGACAAGAGTAGTGAGGTAGGATCTGATGATTTCTCTTAGTCACGTTCATTAAAATGTCAAACGTGAACTTGCTCTCAGTACCATGCTTAGAAAATCTGACCACTATAGCATTAATGCTATGCTCTACTGGAATACAGTATTAAATAGTGAAATACACGCCATTTCAAGGTGACTTGATTATAAAGAACAAGACTGTTTAGCCCAAACAGACACTGTCACAAGGCGGCTTTACAGAAATCCGAATGCAGATTTAAAGCCTTAATGAGGAAGCCGTAGACAAGAAAAACTCCCTGAGATGACGTGAGGAAGAAATCTTGACAGAATCCAGACTCTAAAGTGAGCCCATCCTCTTCTGGGTGACACCGGATAGTGGGATTGTACTTCATTACACATTTACAACTGAATATTATAAAGTCAAACAGAACTAAGTGTGGTGAAAGGATGTTCAGTATGAGCAGATTGTGAATAAGAGTCCTGGAATTCTGGCGAGATTATACACTCAAACGAGGGACAGAATTGGGCATAAACAATTTTTGGGACGTGCAAAACTTCAGAGACACATTACAGACCATCCATCCATCCATCCATCCATCAGACTGTAATCACGTTATTCTGGTCAAGGTCGCGTTAGATCGAGACCCTATCCTGGAAACATAGGGTGTGAAGTTCGAATACATCCAGGACGCCAGTCCATCACAGTAGGATGAGTGTATGTACTATATATATATATATATATATATATGTATTTTTACTGCATCGAGTTTCATCAATAACCTCCCAGAGACATCAATTATATTTGGATCACCGTCTGATCCCAAAGAATTTAATCAGGTGACTGAATGCTTAGAGTCAACGCTCCGCTACGCTAGATAAGGTAGCTCCACTTATAAGAAAGATAATTAGAGAGAAAAAGCTAGCACCCTGGTATAACGATCAAACGCGTACCTTAAAACAGACCACTCGACAATTAGAGTGTAAATAGCGTCAAAACAAATTGATAATATTACAAACAGTGCGGAAGGAGCGCCTCCTGAACTATAGAAGATCTCTTAGTGCTGCTAGATCAGTCTCTCTCTCCACCTTAATAGAAGAACACAAAAACAATCCTAGATTTCTATTCAACACGACAGCAAAACGAACTAGGAATAAGTCCACCACAGAAACAGGCACACAATCATTACATAGCAGCGATGATTTCATGAATTTTTTCACTAGCAAAGTTGAAAATATTACATATGAAATTCAGACTATAAATTTAAAAGCAGACAGTTTTATAACTAGCCCTGTAGATAATACTATAGCAAAATCAGATCAACAATTAGAATGTTTTGGTCCCCTTAGAGAGACTGAACTAATTTCATTAATCTCTTCAGCAAAATCATCAACGTGTATACTAGATCCTTTACCTACGTGTTTCTTTAATCAGATTATTCCATAAGTAATCAAACCCCTTGTAAAAAAATAATCAATTCCTCCTTTAGCACTGGTTATGTACCTAAATCATTTAACCTAGCAGTTATTAAACCCATGATTAAAAAATCTGACCTTGACCCCTGTCAGCTGTCCAGCTATAGACCTATATCAAATCTCCCCTTTATCTCCAAGAGCTTAGAAAAGGTTGTAGCACAGCAGCTACGCTCGTATCTACATAGGAACAACATTCATGAAATGTATCAGTCGGGGTTTAGACCTCATCATAGCACAGAGACAGCGTTAGTTAAAGTGATAAACGACCTACTACTGGCTTCTGATCAGGGTTGTGTCTCCTTGCTTGTGTTGCTTGACCTTAGTGCAGCTTTTGATACTATAGATCATACTATTCTCCTTGATAGCTTACAAAACGTCGTTAGCATTAAGGGAACGGTCCTCTCCTGGCTCAGGTCTTATTTGACCGATCGTTATCAGTTCGTAGATATAAATGGTGACTTCTCCACACATACCGAGGTTAAATTTGGTGTTCCACAAGGTTCTGTTTTAGGCCCACTGCTTTTTACTTTATATATGCTACCTCTAGGTCAAATTATTCGTAAACATGGAATTAGCTTCCACTGTTAAGCTGATGTTATGCCGTATGTTTCAGCGAAGCCAGACGACAGACAGCAACTTAATAAAGTTGAGGAATGTGTAAAGGACATTAGACGTTGGATGCTTATTAACTTCGTTCTATTTAATTCTGACAAGACAGAAGTACTTGTACTAGGACCACATGGAGCTAGAAGTAAGCTTTCTGATTACATAGTAGTCACCACTATATTTAACCGTGGGCATGAGGTACTTTTCCATACGGCTACCTCTCTGTGTGCACCAAAACCACCTCTGGTGTTTATTGCCAAAAAGCTCTATTTTGGCTTCATCTGACCATAGACCCCGATCCCATTTGAAGTTCCAGTAGTGTCTGGCACACTGAAGACGCTCGAGTTTGTTTTTGGATGAGAGTAGAGGCTTTTTTTCTTGAAACCCTTCCAAACACCTTGTGGTGATGAAGGTGACTTCAGATTGTAGTTTTGGAGACTTTCTGACCCCAAGACGTAACTAACTTCTGCAATTCTCCAGCTGTGATCCTTGGAGATGTTTTGTCCACTCGAACCATCCTCTTCACAGTGCGTTGAGACGATACAGACACACGTCCAATTCCAGGTTGATTCATAACATTTCCAGTTGACTGGAACTTCTTAATTATTGCCCTGATGGTGGAAATGGGCATTTTCAATGCTTGTGCTATTTTCTTATAGCCACGCCCCATTTTGTGAAGCTCAACAACCTTTTGCCGCACATCACAGCTATATTCCTTGGTCTTACCCATTGTTATGAATAACTAAGGGAATTTGGCCGATGTGTTACTTATCTATCCCCCTGTGAAACAGGAAGTCATTGATTTCCTGTTCCTAGTCAGCCAGGTGTACGAATAAAACGTAAAATATCAGTGGGAACATACTTTATATATATTTTTCTCATATGAATTCATAGTGGTGCCAATAATTGTTGCACACCTATATTTAACAAAGATTTGTTTTTGGATAAACCTGTGTTGTGTTTGCAATTGTTTGATATCCACGAGAGCAGAGTGTTTTTGTGAATTTTTGTAAATATATATAAAATATGAGATTTTCAAGAGTTTTAAACTTTTTAAAAAAAAAAGCAGATTAGGTGTTTAAGACTACATTATTTAATTTCATACACAAGATTTATGCACCCAGCACGGTTTCAGTAAAGTGCACCAGTGAGGAGGTGAGTGGCTGCCTGCAGATTCTGAGTGTTTTGCTCTTTGCTCACTCTGTGCCACACTGATTGAAATGCATCCAGTGAAAGTTCTAATCATCGTCTCACTTGTTCGGCACAGCGAAATTTAAAGCCAGATTTACGACGAATAGTGAGGTGTCTATATCCTCTGCAGCAAAAGCATTTACACACAGACTATCGATTCATATTAGGACATCTTATCCAGAAATGAGCAAAACAGAGTACACTTTCAGTTTCAGAGTACAGAACATGTTCTGAGGGGGCACGGTGGCTTGCTGTCTAGCTCGTTTGCCTCACACATCCGGGGTTCGGGGTTTGAATCCCGCCTCTGCCCTGTATGTGTGCAGAGCATGCATGTTCTCCTCGTGCTTTGGGGGTTTCCCCCCCCAATCCAAAGCACGTTTGGCATTGGCATTTCTAAATTGTCCGTAGTTTGTGAAAATGGGCAATGGGTTGGCACCCTCTCCAGGGTGTCCCCTGCCTTGTGCCCCGAGTTCCCTGGGATAGTTTCCAGGCTCCCCAGTGACCCTGTGTAAGATACGCGGTATGGAATTTGGATGGAACATCTTTCTGAGTTGTCGAGCTCCACATGATTTTATGGAGATGCTAGTGATCCTGACCCTCTCTGCTCTCCGAACCTGCCTGATCCATCCTGATCTTTACCTCGCTCGACCTCTCTCCTTCTGTTGAGCTACACGATATTAAGGAGACGCCAGTGATCCTGACCCTTTCTGCTATCCGGACCTGCCTGATCCATCCTGATGTCCTACCTCTGGATGGAGCTCTCATCAACTGGAAGCTGCATTCTGCCACTGAGGACGACCCCAAGCAGTGCAGCCTGGAGATTTCTGGGGATGGTACCACTTGAAGTACCATGCAAATGGTTTTGGACCTCAATTTTATATGGACATTTTCGCTGTGGTTGCTGGGACTACGGTTGCAGCGATGGCCTTGGGACTGCAATTACCACATGCAGTTTTACACTCAGGTCTCCTTTAGTGAACGGTGGATTAGTTCAACAAAACAGACTTCATATAAAAAACCATAATAAACTTTCCTTTGCTTTCACACTATCCGTTGTTACCCAGATGAGGACGGGTTCCCTTCTGAGTCCGGTTCCTCTCAAGGTTAATTCCTCATTTTATCTTAGGGAGTTTTTCCTCGACACCGTCACCACCGGCTCGCTCAATAGGGATAAATTCCCACACTTAAAATCTGTATCCTGTGTTTATATATTTCTGTAAAGCTGCTTTGAGACAATGTCCACTGTTAAAAGCGCTATACAGATTAAACTGAATTGAACTGAATTAAAATGTCATACATTTTAAACAAAATTCGAAATAAATGCCTCAGAAGACATTGTTTGGGTCAGTATTAGCATCTGTACATCGTCGGCTTGAAAGTCCACATAAAATCCACCCATCCATGCATTTTCTGTACCGCTTGGCCTACACAGGGTCGCAGGGAGCCTGGAGCCTATCCCAGGGGACTCGGGGCCAAAGGCGAGAGACACCCTGGAAAGTTGCTACTATATAGAAATAATAACATATTAATATAAACCTGGATTTAATCAACATCTAACAAATCAGATTCATGCTGTGGAATACACTGACATCAATTATGGAGAAGGGTCATTAATATAACTGATTAAATTGTTCAATTAGAAAGTAAACAGATGGGTTAGGAGCTGTTTCTTAAACGCTTCATCTCGCTCTGTAGTGATCAGTAAACAGAGACGACATTCTGTACACTCCAGGCTTCGCTCTTACTCTTCTGAAGAGCAGCACGGAGAAACAGAGACCAGCTTCAGGCATGTGCAGTGTACAGTCAGTTAGCTATACACACACACACACACACACACACACACACACACCCTGCTGAGAGCCTGGGGGATCGATAGTTCAGTACACTTCACACAGTCAGTATATTCTCATACAAATACCTATCCACTCTCCTGTCCGTCAACTGCTGCACCTATCATTTTGATGCATTATAATCTGCAACTTGTCACACACACACACACACACACACACACACACACACACACACACACACACACAATCGACCTTGTTTGTATACATTGCTGAGAATGATTGTAGGGAATAACTAATAGGTCTGAGAAATGGGGCTCATGAGTGCAGCAACAGAAATTGCAGCCTATTGAGAGTTCGAATTGCAACATTGCGAAAGCCAGCCAGCCATCAAGAGCCCAATAGAGCAAAACTGGCCATGCTGTCTGGGTGAGAGGGCTCGCATTACTCTCTCCCCTGTCAATCAGAGCAACACTAGCTAATTGTGGGTGTCTGCGAACTTGTTTATGTGGAAGAGGGCAGACACTTTCCTTCGAGTGTGTTCAGCTGTCCTGTCATGTAGCATGACAGCAACCGCAAAGGTCCTACACACACACACACACACATGAAATGATATAAAGCAAACATAATTGAATGGAATATAAGGAATGTGAAAACATTTTTTTGAAGTGAAATTGAAAAATCCGTCTAAAAGTTTCCAATAGGGCTCCATCTGCTTACAAGCCTAAATCTGGTTCTAGTAGAAATCAGAGTCAGAATTTGCATTGATAATCAATACACACAACGAAGAAAATGCATGAGCATGTGTGTCTGTGTCAGACAGAGAAAGAGAGAGAAAGAGAGAGAGAGAGAGAGAGAGAGAGAGAGAGAGAGAGAGAGAGAGAACACCACCAAGTCAAACCAAAAGAAACAAAAGAAAAACAAAAGCTCGGCAGGAAATAAACTAAAAGCACAAAACGACTTCTACATGCAAAGCATCATTTTAACTGAAGTGACGTGGGTTCCCCGATAATGAAGGAATAACAAATAACTTAAAGAAAAACGTACGTTAAGTACGAGCCTCTTTTGCGAGTGTTTCCTGAAAGCCTTCGTTATCAGACATGTAACAAACGAGTTGTAAGTCATTCTTCGTTAACTCCGTCCAGCCCAAGTCTGGCAAAAAGCCACGCGAATCGATAGTCAAACAATCGATTCGCAGTCTAGAGGTTCATTTAAAAGACGGATCTGTGATTTAAACAGCATAAACAGATGAAGATAGACAGGACTGATACACAGTGGACAATAAATCCATGAGTAAGCAATCGGAGCGTATGTTTGTTCGGAACATACAGACTGCTTACACTACAGTCAACAGTATGTAAAAACATATCTAATCTACTAACTCCACTTAGCATTGTTCCCTTACATCTCGACGGATCTGATCTGGGTTCGATCCTGAGCTTGAGTGAAGATGAAGAGTTCAGTTTTATTCCAGGGCTTTGAATATACATGATCAAACTGCGTTAATCCGAATCTATTCATTCACGTGGAACTAATGTGCACAAGAAAACAAAGTGAAGCAAGTAAATTCAATTCACTTATTTTTCAGCGTACAAAACCACGGCCAAAGGATGTACAGCCTACAATAGCTACGCTAAAAAGAAAAGAAAAAAAAAAAAAGCATTTAAGTGAATTTACTTCATGCAAATGTGTACATCTGTTCCATACAAATGAAACTGATGTTACTTCAACAGAAATTCAGCTCTTATACTTGTTAAATTAACTTGTTGGTTAACATGTGAACTGACTGACATGAACACGGCTTTAAATGAAGTTTGGTTCATTTGTTCTGATGCTGCTAATATGATTAATAAAAACAACGTTGTGGCACGGACCATTCTACTAATAACGATAACACTAGGGCAATGGATCACGCTCACTCTATCTAACTGCGAGGACTTTTGTATAGAAATTAGCGACCTCTGATTTGTGACGTAGAACTGTACGCGTGATCAGAATGACGAAGGACGAGTTTACGTACAAAAGCGTTTTGAGAAACTCTCGTTAATTAAGGAACCTTCTTACGAACGAGATAACGAAGTACTTAGTCAGTACGTTTACACGGACGACAATAATCCGATATTAACCCGATTGAGACGATACTCTGATTAAGAAACTAGCATGTAAACAGCGATTATTGATGACCTTAATCCGACTAAAGTCATACTCGAAGTAAACACAAATCGGATTAAGACGTGTGGAGTATTCCTGTTTTAGTCGCGTTATCGACGTGCGTTACAGACATGTACACACCTTAATCACACTATTAACGTCGTGTGGGAGTTTTCACGCATTTTGCGACAGGACACGTACACACACGGCAGCGCTCGACCGTTTGACGGCAAACAAGAGAGCACGGCTGCGTCCCAAACCGCGTACTTACCTGCTACAGTATATAGAAGGAGAAATACAGTATTTCGGCTACTATATAGTAGGTCAGTACGCGGTTTCGGACGCAGCCCACGGCTTCAAGCAGTCGCCTATTTGCACGTACAGCACGACAAATAATTAACCGCACTTGAAGCTTTCGTAAAATTAAAAATCAAACACCCAAAACTGTATACGGCCCCATAACGAAGACGAACTGTATGTCGATGCGTGAAATTCTGGAGGGAACGTCGGACGGCGTGGCGTGGGGACGTAATGACGTGTGCCGTTAATCGCTCTATGTTCTATAACGTAAAACAGGAACATGAAAGGAGTATTCTAAAAGCGACTCATGTAAACACCTTAATCAGAATATTGTCTTATTCAGAATAAGGTCAGTAATTAGATTACTGCTCTCCATGTAAACGTAGTCAGTGTTAGGAAAGTTTTGAGAAAACTATCACTGGATCATACTGAATTAGGCATGAATCGTATCGTATCGTGTGAAAGAAGGAGAATCACACCCCCTGGTTTCTATAAATAAAAACGACTAAAGAGCTAAAACCAAATCCATATTTTCCATGACCATCCTTCGCCTTGAAAGCTGCATCGCTTCTCTTATGTATACTGTCATGCAGCCATGGAAATCACCTGCATTACGTTTTTTTTTTTTATAACCTTCTTCTGAAAAATTGCTCTATTACTTAATCACTAGCTTTGTTTTCTTTGTAATGTTGACTTTTTTTTCTTTTAGAAACAAAAAAAGAACACTTGAACAGTAATGCAGAAAACAAAATAAACCTTCAAGGCAAATATTTTTAAAATGCGGTAAGTCTTTTTGGACGGACGGACGGACAGATGGATATACTGTACACCTATAACATGGAGTCTAGGTGAACAGAATGTGTATGTATGTACACTATAGGCACTTTGGAAGGCTTCCATGAACACACTCAGGCTCGGTTGTGATGAACTCAATATATGAAGTGCACTATATTAAGCCAGCAGTCCACTTTCATCATATAGCGAAGATCGGACCGGGGCACGTGAATGCAGCGATTGTTGGATTTACTTCGTGATTTACTGGAATGCGATCCACCCTAACATCGAGTTTGTGTCAATGCATCCCCAACACTGATACACCCTCAAGAACCAGTGCAGTGCAAGCCTGTACCTCGTCAATGCCACTGAAATGTGCAATTTGGAATGGGGCGTAGGTATGATAGTATGTGTGATAGTATTTCCTAACCCCATATGCAGTACACACATACATATACAGTATTACTGACTGGACTGGTAAACAGATGGATACTCCAGAGCTTTGCCATGGCTGTGCTTTAATGTGATGCATCTTTCTAATAAACAGCCAGCTCAAGCTTGCTTTGGCCACTACATGACCTGAAGAACCCACCATTCTTCATTTCTGAAGCCTTTACTTTATTCACACCTTTATTTTCAGGTTGTCTACCATGAAACAATAACCCTTATTTCATTACATCTCGCAGTTTTGATTCGATACTGAGCGGCTCACGGGGATCGCTTCTCCTTCATGAGCTGAAACCCGAGGACACGTTTCTGCATTGAGCCACTCTTGTAAAATAAGTGAAATCATATCGCTGAATGACACCTGGGACTGGAATTAGATCAGAAAGAGAAAACCCTCTGGCAGTAGCGAGGTGGTGAAACCAAACAAGCCTGGCTGTAATAAGGTCCTAAAACATTATATATCGGCAAATTGGAAAGCTAAAAGTATAACTGCTATTTCTTTTCTCTTTTTTTTTTCAACATTTCAACTCCGTGAAGAAAATGATTAATTCCTTCTCCGACATGTCTAGCAAAACACCAATTGCTGATATCACCTTCCCTCCGAGAAGCTGCAGATTAGCCTGTTTACTCAGAATGACATGATTGCATGACTATTATGCTGTGTGTGTGAGTATGTACATGTGAGGCAGAAGTCTATCTGGACGGGAAAGTTGAACAGAACCAACTTTCATAGACTGTAACTATGTTAACATGTCCTCTGTTGCTTTTATCTCTCCTGAACTGCCATGCTAACGCCAGTGTCTCATTTCACACTGATATGATGTGTGTAGTCACTCGAGCTCAAGATTTACATAAGACCAGAGAGAAACAGACAGCTGTAGGATAAATTCTTGATTTTATATGTCAGAGTTTTACAGCTTTTGCAACTTTAGTTTCTCTACAGTTTGGTGATTTCTGAACGCTAGGACAACTGTTTGTGTTTACAGCCATGATAATTGAAGCGCATTTCATGTATCAGCAGCAAACAACCCAAAGCACTTTCTGGTTGGCAAAAATATGCCGTTTGATGATGAAAATCTGATTTGTAAGCCGATTGCAGGAAACACAATCTAATCTCAGACTTGAACCTGTGTAAATACTACACCGCAATCCACATTCAATTCTGTGGAGAGATAGCTGCTACCCCGGGCTAATTTCCATTATCATCAGCACTATCGATTTTAGCATACATTCCCTCGCCGAAACTATTGGAACGGCAAGGCAAATTTTTTGGGGGGGTTTTTATTTGTTGTTGTTGTTTTTTTATTTGTTGTGCTATACTACAAAGACTTGGTTTGAGATCAAAATACGGATATGAGACGAGAGTTTAGGATTTCAGATTTTATTTCCTAGTATTTACATCTCGATGTGTTAAACAACATAAAACATAGAAGCTTTTTTTTCGGCACCCGATTTTTAGGCGAGCAAAAGTACAGGAACAGATAAGGAACAGATAATTCTTGAAGTAGCCTTGAAGTGAAATAGCACTTAATATTTCGTTGCATATCCCGTTCTTGCAATAACTGCATCAAGCCTGAGGCTCACTGACATCATCAATCTGTTGGTTTCTTCTTCTGTGATGCTTTTCCAGGCTTTTACCACAGCTTCTTTCCGTTGTTGTTTGTTTCGGGGGGTTTCTCCCTTCAGTCGCTTCTTCAGGAGGTGAAATGATGCTTAATTGGGTTAAGGTCTGGTGATGGTCAGTCTAAAACCTTCCATTTTCCACCCGATGAAATCCTTTGTTGAGTTGGCAGTGTGTTTTGGATCATTGTCTTGCTGCATGCCAAAGTTCCTCACAATTAATTTGGAAGTGTTTCTCTATAAATTGGCAGACACAATGTTCCTGTAAACTTCTGAATGCATTCTGCTGCTACCATCATGAGTTACATGATCAGTAAAGATTAGTGAGAATGTTCCAGAAGCAGCCATGCAAGCCCAAGCCATGACACTACCTCCACCATGTTTCACAGATCAGCTTGTATGTTTTGGATCATGAGCAGATCCTTTCTTTCTCCACACTTTGGCCTTTCCATCACTTTGGTAGAGGTTAATCTTGGTTCCAGAACTTTTGTGGCTCATCTCTGTATTTCTTTGCGAAATCGAATCTGGCTTTCTAATTCTTACTGCTGAAGGGTGGTTTGCATCTTGTGGTACGCCTCTATATTTCTACTCACGAACTCTTCTTCGAGCAATGGATTGTGATACTTTCACCCCTGCCCTGTGGAGGTTGTTGGTGATGTCACTGACTGTTGTTTTTGGGTTTTTCTTCACAGCTCTCACAAAGTATCTGTCATCAGCTGTTGTTGTTTTCCTCGGTCGACCCATTTGGTGTCTGTTGCTCAGTGCACAGTGGTTTCTTGTTGTATTGGCTACACCCAGTGTTTGTTCAACACCAAAATGACTTGCTTTTCTCCCATAGACAGCTCTCTGATCTTCATGTTGGCTTATCCATTTAAACAACAAATGCAGTATTCACAGGTGAAACTGAAGGTTAAAACCAAGAGTAGATGTTCAGAGCTATTTATTGTTTAAACCATCAATCTAACAGGACACACCTGGGTAACAAGAAACACCTGCCAGTCACATGTTCCAATATTTTTTGCTCACCTAAAAATTGAATGGTCTGCACTCATATAGCACCTTTTAACCTTAGCAGTTCTACAAAACACTTTACACTGTTTCTCATTCAGCCATACACACACCAGTGGCAGCAGAGTTGCCATGCAAGACACTAGTCTGCCATCGGGAGCACCTTTAGGTTCAGTGGATTAGTGATTAGTGGACAACCCGCTCTACCACCTGAGCCACAGCATTTTGGCCTTATACAAAATGTGCTATGTTCAATGTCATTTAACACATCTACATGGGAATAAAAGCTGAAATTATAAACTCTTTCCTCATATTCATCTTTTGATCTCAAATCCAAAATGTCTTCAGTCTAAAGCTAAAACAATTGAATTGGCCTTGCCGTTCCAATACTTTCAGAGGGGACTGTATTTGCTCCATTATTCAAATGTTTCATTTACTCCAGTCTGTCAGGATCATCCATTTTGTCACACACCGTAAAGAAAACTACAAGAAGAACACTAGCTCCAAGCTTATCCAGTGCTGGTCTTTAATGTGACCTTTTGTCCACCAAAACGAGCATAACCTAATTAAAATCACTGCTCATGTTCAAGCCCATAAATTGGAGATCGATCCAAACGCTGCAATTCATGCAGGCTGTTCAAAGCACCTGTGTCTCACATGCAGAACAAATCAGCTATTGAGCCAGCCTGACAGATGGCCACCACACCATCAGGGATCTTTATGTAACGGTCATTCAGTCCCTCATGGTAGAGCTGTGTCGTGTTGATAATGTTCTCCAAGAACAACAACCAAAAAAAAAATAATCGGCAGCTAACATATAATAATGTCTAAAAATAAGCTGTGTAAAATGTCTCCATAATGTCTGTACTACATAGGCTGCTTATTGTGAGAATATGCATGACTATGCTTATTGTGAGAATGTGCGTGGATTAGGAAAATGAATGGATTTAGCCAACAATATCACTGCTACTGAGGTCAAATTTAAATAGACCACTTTTTGTGTATGCCAGTGCCAAGAAGTGTGTCACACAAGTCCATTGTTATTGTCAATTAATCCACAGCCAGAGAAACAACATCAAGGGAAGGAGTGGTATAAAAGCCACACCTCCTTTTTTGGGACTGACATACACAGAGGCCACACCTCCTTTTTTGGGACTGACATACACAGAGGCCACACCTCCTTTTTTGGGACTGACATACACAGAGGCCACACCTCCTTTTTTGGGACTGACATACACAGAGGCCACACCTCCTTTTTTGGGACTGACAGACACAGAGGCCACACCTCCTTCAGTGATCCTGACAGGCACAGAGGCCACACCTCCTTCAGTGATCCTGACAGGCACAGAGGCCACAGGTGAAGGATTGTGTAG
Source organism: Ictalurus furcatus (assembly GCF_023375685.1). NCBI lineage: Eukaryota > Metazoa > Chordata > Actinopteri > Siluriformes > Ictaluridae > Ictalurus > Ictalurus furcatus. Next base: position 23,657,699 of record NC_071267.1, on the reverse strand, counting down.
TGTGTGCACCTCTGCGACTCGTCTGGAAGCAATCTCATAGTGTGCCCATTCTTACAACACCAAGCAACTGAGCACAACTGATTCAAATCATCTGAGATTTTGAAAGTTGTGTAATGCACACTCGATATTCACCTTCATTACACATTTTCAGCTAATATGGAACCAGTGGCTCTGAGCATGCATTAACAGTGCCAGCAGGGCTCACTACAGCCTTAGTCCCTGTATGCCTGTATGGCTTTGGTTGCATTATGCATGCTGGTAAGGCTGAAGGACGAGCGGGGTAACCCTATGGGCAACGGTGGAGGTGCGACAGGCAGTAAAATACCATGGTAGGTCAACACCTACCTGTGTAATTTATGGAGAGTGGAAGAATTGAACAGCATTGCTTCTCTGCCCGTAAGCAGGACTTTTCCAGCAGTTTCAATGTCACATATAGTACATTGTCTGCAAAGCATTGTGGGTAAAAATCCAGAATCTCTGCTGAATTCCAGGACTTTTCACTATTGTTATTTAGCCTGCTCTAATAGAAAGTGGCACAGAGATAAATATTGAAACAGCTATAAATTTCAAAGCAGTGACACTGACCACAATAATGTATTTGCCCAAAACACACAAAAAACCCATTTGTCAGGAGAATCCTGTTAAAATCTCCTTTTTTTTAATTTCCCACTCTCATTGTGGCGATACTAAGACAGTGCTTTCACTTGTGATTGGTTTAAACTGTGCATTTATTATATTTGCAAGTGCCATTTTGAGTGTATTTATTTTACTTGATGTCAAATTTATATTGATTTTCTACACTAGTGGTAATTATTAGAGCAGCTGCTGAAACTAAATACAGCTCTGTCAGTAGTTTGGATGTAAAATGCAAAAGCTGTAGGCGTTGGGGCAGCCAAGTTTTCTCTCGTTTTGCTAAGATGGATTATGTAAGTTCATATTTGAGCAATTCTGCTTTAATAGCTCTGTGCGTGTGAGCTTTTTTTTTTTTTTTTTTTAATGTTTGTGCAATTTGGCGAAAAGAGGTGCTAAGCTGAACTATGAAAATTCATACTTGAGCAAATTATTATATACTAGTATATATTAGTATATAACAATACTAACGCTAATACTAATAATAACGTTGTTGTTATTATTATTATTATTATTATTATTATATAAATACAAGGTTTCCAACGGTCTCCAATGGATTAATCACAAATCAAGCAACAGTAATACAGTAATACAAGCAACCCAAGACTAAGAGAATAAAAAAAAAGTATTAGTGTGATTTACTTTGTGTAATTTAGTTTGATCGATGACTGACGGTCACCTGACCCAAGATCTTTGAGTTTAGCCCTTTGATTACAAACTGGGTTTGCCCCGTCTGACTGTAGGATATGACCGCACTCTTCTTCCTGCTTTCAGCATGCAATGAAAACCTTCTTTACACACAGCGAGCTTAGACAAATGTAATCCATTGTATTATATAACAGTCTAATCAATAGTAAACAAAGACACACATACAAATAGTAGCCCGTTACTACCAACACACTGGTTGTCAAGAAACCTGCGTAGACAGGCGAGTATGCAGCACAAACGGCAGCCGGATGTACTACTCTAAATATCGACGTTATAGAGAACTTCTGAACTTCTGATTAGTGCATAAACATGCGTGTTTTGTGTCACCTTGTGTATTGTGGCCCTTTTCATTTCTTGCTGAAACAGGATTTCAAGAAGAGTCAGTGAGGAGAAAAGGTTTACATAATTACCAAAAGTCCTCTAAAATGTGTGAGACATCCCCTCTTAACTCACTCTAATGTGCTTCCACCACTGCCAAATATCAGATTAGCCCACAATGCCGAAAATCAACCACCAGCCAGACAGCAATCAGGCCTCCCAGGAGTATATCCAGGAGATATGCAAACTGAATTACATAATGGATCCTGTTTTATTCATTTCTTCATAATAAAGTTGCCCAATTTGATGTATTCGGGCCATCTGTTCAACTCCCTCTCAGTCTCAAGAAACACATTATGTGTTTCTATTATTACATCAATTAAAATAATATTTCATGCTACAACAAGATCAGACTCGATAAATGAAGCTCCTGAGGAAAATAAAATAACAGATGAAGGTGATTTCCCTGACAAGCCGTTTTGATAAAATCGCGGGAACGTTAATAATAAAAATGTATACATTAACAATCAAATGAGTCATATGAATAATAACTATTAATATTATGAATGGTCATTAACATCTTGTTAATGCATACGGTTAAATAATATCAAAACTTCAGCAGTATTTCTAAACAGCGTTTATGTTGTCTTTTTGTACACAGTGTAGTTTAACCAAAACCTTAGGCTATTTAAATAACTTGGGACAAATTGCACCAATAACAAGTTGCTTTGAGATCACATGATCTAAACCAAACCAATTTATCAGTGTGATGTTATAAAAATGGGGATGATGATGAAATTGGAGGAGGAAGATCCATTCATGTAAACAAAAGATTTTTATTAATACGGCAAGTCACGACACTGATTAGTACTATTAATACGATTTATATATGACTCTGAAGCTGTATTATGTCCTGATGCACTAAGGATTAGTGCATGCATTAATTCATCATTACGTAATCATTAGTTAAGTATTACTATATTGCTTATTTGTAGACATTATAGTAATATGTTGTGTACATTCTCCTACTTCAGTCAATATCTTCATCACTATTTTACCCTAGAGCTTTAGCTTCTGACTCTGATATCCTTTCAAGTCTTGAACAATTGCGAATGCTTTTACATAAGTGTGACGGCATTAATGTAGTACGCAAAACTACTGTAAATCAACATTTTGCAAAGTCACAGGGGCAGGAGTGCTCCCATCCCATAGCTCTGGGCGAGGACCAAGCTGTTGTCTTGTTTGTGTCAGAGTGGCGTGTTGTGAACAGAATGATAATAGAGAGTAAGATAAATCACAAAACTGTCTGGAATGGCTCTCTGTGGTATGAGGGCAGGCAGGAAGGAGGAATATGTGTCTGTCAGGATGTTTAAAATGGCATAATTATTGAGCTGATGACCTTTCATATCCACATTGGGCTGCATATTAACATTCTCAATTTGGGAAGTCATCTACAAAACATGTACAGCCACAATGCGAGGCTTCTTTTAGAGACCAGTGTTCATGAATTAGTTTTTAGGCATTGTGTCTGGGCTGTTTGACCTCCTTGGTACTTTAACTGCTCCACTGCAACATCTCGGAAAACCTTTAAATCCCAAATTCTTTAAACTGCAATGAGTTAATAACATTTTTATTAGGACAAATGGATGGATGCACATATATGGATAATTGGATGGACGGATGGACAGATGGATGGATACAGATGAAGGAACAGACAGAGTGGAAGTGTAATAGATGGATTGTTGGGTAGAGCAGATGGATGGATGGATGGATGGATGGAAGCTTGCATGGATAAATGAGTGGATGGACATATACAGATATCCTTGTATTTGCTTATATATGAATAAATGTAAATGTAGATATATACAAAGAAATAGATAGAGGGACAGAACAAAAGATGGATGTTTGGGTAGGAAATATGGATGGATGAGCATATAACGATGGATGGATAGATGGATGGAAGGATGGATGGATGGATGTAATATAGGGATGGACAGATGGAATAGATGGATGGACAGATGGATGGAATATATGGATGGACAGATGGAATAGATGGATGGAATATATGGATGGATGGATGTAATACAGGGATGGACAGATGGAATAGATGGATGGATGGATGGATGTAATATAGGGATGGACAGATGTAATAGATGGATGGACAGATGGATGGAATATATGGATGGACAGATGGAATAGATGGATGGAATATATGGATGGATGGATGGATGATGGATGGATGTAATACAGGGATGGACAGATGGAATAGATGGATGGATGGATGGATGATGGATGGATGGATGGATGGATGTAATACAGGGATGGACAGATGGAACAGATGGATGGACAGATGGATGGAATATATGGATGGACAGATGGAATATATGCATGGATGGATGTAATACAGGGATGGACAGATGGAATAGATGGATGGATGGATGGATGTACTATAGGGATGGACAGATGGAATAGACGGATGGACAGATGGATGGAATATATGGATGGACAGATGGAATAGATGGATGGAATATATGGATGGATGGATGGATGATGGATGGATGTAATACAGGGATGGACAGATGGAATAGATGGATGGATGGATGGATGATGGATGGATTGATGGATGGATGTAATACAGGGATGGACAGATGGAATAGATGGATGGAATATATGGATGGATGGATGGATGATGGATGGATGTAATACAGGGATGGACAGATGGAATAGATGGATGGATGGATGGATGATGGATGGATTGATGGATGGATGTAATACAGGGATGGACAGATGGAATAGATGGATGGATGGATGGATGATGGATGGATGGATGGATGGATGGATGTAATACAGGGATGGACAGATGGAACAGATGGATGGAATATATGGATGGATGGATGATGGATGGATGGATGTAATACAGGGATGGACAGATGGAATAGATGGATGGACAGATGGATGGAATATATGGATGGATGGACAGATGGATGGAATATATGAATGAATGCATGGGTGGATGCGGAAACTGTATTATGAGGAACAAAAGGGAGAGAGATGAGAAATTATAGTTAATTATCTAGGAGAAATCCAGAGATTTAAACATGGTCTCCAAGAGGTAGTAGCTTTTAATTGTTGCATTTCCAAAATGCTTTTCCAGAATTCCAAAGCCGGGTTTAGGGGAAAAAATCTAATGTAAAACCATAATCAAAATTCTAACAGGCAAGATAGTGTTAAAACAATGATGACTAGATAAGTAGGAACTGGACGCCAAGAACGCAAGGAACCTGTAAAACAGCAGACTCTTACCCATGAAAGACTCGGCCATTCCATAACCCTCCATTTCTTCTTTTTGAGCCATTCCTTGGTGGATTTACTAGTGCGCTTAGGATCATTATCCTGTTGAAAACTCCACTTTCGGTTTAATGTCAACTTTTGGACAGATGGCCTCACATTATCTTCAAGCACTCTTTGATATGATGCAGAATTCATAGTCGAATCAATGAATGCAAGCTGTCCGCATTATTTTAAAAGGCCTGGTCTTTGCCTATATGCTCATTGGCAAACTGTAGTCTTGCTTTAATGTTCTTTTCAGACAGCAAAGGTTTTTTTTTTTTTCCTGGCACGCCTCGCATACAGGTCAAATTTGTGCAATGTCTTTCTGATTGTAAAAGCATGCACGTTGACGCTGACAGTTGCAAGGCTTGTTGCAAGACAGATCCTGTGATGAAATTTGGGGGTTCTTGGAGATTTCTTTTTGCATCAGACGGTCTGCTCTTGGGCTGAATTTGCTGGGACGGCCAGTCCTTTAGAAATCTCCAGTCGTTTGAAATCTCTGCCATTTGTAGATGATTTTCCTTACAGTGGAACGATGTATTTCAAATCATTTGGAGATGTTTTTAAATCCTTTGCCAGACTCATAGGCATCCACAACCTTTTTTTCTGAAGGCCTTACAGAACTCTTTAGATCACATAGCTCAATAACAAAGGGAACACCAGACACTAGATACGAGAGAGGTATAAATAAGACCGGTTCCACCTGCACTGCCTGAGCAGGTTCTAATCACTGGCACCCCATCTTCAACACCTGCTTCTAATTATATTGATTTGAAGGTGTGATAAATGTAGGGGTGTGCTTACATTTTCCATGGGACTGATCTGTTTTTTTTTTTTTTTGTTCATTTAAATTACTAAATGTCAAAATGTCAATTTTATGAGTCATTTGATAGAGGGTAACAACTTTATTAATGGGCATTGTTTCAAAGAGGATCAAATGTTTGCTTGTCCAAATATGTATAAAAAACAACAATTGCCATGGGGTGTACTTATTTTTTCACATCACTGTGTGTGTATATATATATATATATATATATATATATATATATATATATATATATATAATATAACCTTGGATGGTGGATTATATAACCATATTAATGAATTTAAGTGTAAGGTGAATGTATATACTGTAAGTTGGGAAAGCAAAACAATAACAAAAAAAATCATTCTAACAGTATGGGTCTAAAGTCTTGGCATTCACTTCGCATTTCTCTCTCTCACACACACACACACACACACACTGCCACATCTGATTAAGGACTGGTGCACATCGCTGCTGTGATTAGGTTCGGAGCACTGACTTCATGCTCTGCTAGCTCCACATGCTGCCGTTTTCACATGACATGCAACACCACACTGCACTACACATTATTCTCTTATAGGCCTCTTCAAAAAGAAACAAATATGCTTTAACTCACAAAAACCACCTACTAACAGCCAAAACAAATATAGGAGCAGTAGATTTAAAAAAAACAAACAAACCAGGAGTACAATGATAAAAAACTGCAGTATAATGATCATGTAAGCAGATATTATAAGAAGATACAAGAAACAAGGTCGACGTTTTCAAATCTTTCGCATTATTCAGTGTAAGATCAGATTCCGTGGATCAGCGTTAATCACCTACAGATGTCCGAGGTTGCTATGCAGTTCCATCATCCTATTTTTCGTAGTGAAAATGATTTTTCGTTTATAACATCGCTTCAGATTGATACCTTGTGACAAATGAATAAATCATTTGGTAAATACTGATACAAAATGCATGATAATGTAAGGCCAGCTGGCTCAGCTTTGTCTCTGGGTCAAAAGTATAACCTTCCATTCTACTTCCACAAATTCCTGACTGGCAGAACAAACACTTTTCTTTGGAATTACTGGAGGCTATATATCACAAATCAACACATAAGACGTCATATCAATATCATAAGTCACAATGGTTTGTAATATGTCCTGTTAGCGCAGTTCCTGGACAGTACTTACAACGTACTCTATTGATGGCGTACTCTATTGAGGTTGAGAATTGATAATTGGCATTGTTCTCTTATTGAGGATAAAAACTGTTAAAATATGATAGCACTCAGTGTTGATACTGATTTTTTTTTTCATGTAGGCAATAATACTTAGGGTTGACATGGGTAAACAACAAATGTTGTTTATTTGTTTGTTTGTTTTTAAGCAATGAAGCAGACCAATCATTTTGCCATGATTATTTGAAATGACCTGAAATGCTTAGGAAAAGGTTCAATCATCTTATAGTATCCATCCATCTTCTATACCGCTTATCCTTTTCAGGGTCACAGGGAACTTGGAGCCTATCCCAGGGAGCATCGGGCACGAGGCGGGGTACACCCTGGACAGGGTGCCAATCCATCGCAGGGCACACTCACATACACATTCACACACCCATTCATACACTACGGACACTTTGGACTCACCAATCAGCCTACCATGCATGTCTTTGGACTGGGGGAGGAAACCGGAGTACCCGGCGGAAACCCCCACAGCACGGGGAGAACATGCAAACTCCACACACACAGGGCCACGGTGGGAATCGAACCCCCGACCCTGAAGGTGTGAGGCGACCGTGCTAACCGCTAAGCCACCGTGCGCCCCATCTTATAGTAATTTTCTAATTATAATGAAAAATATGATTCAGATTTCCCATATTCGACGTTTTATTCATCCATACACCTTATGTCGTCTACATACCTACAACAAATTTGAGAAAACAGAAAAAGAAAGCTGTTCCTATCTCCCTAGCCTGTGTCAAGTGACTCTCGTGGGAAACTCGTGAACAGATTAGATGGAAATTGGATTACTCACCTGCTTCATAGGAGATTACACTCAGGTATAATATCACAACACTGCAAACATGAGATTGAAAGTAAGTGATCATGAGCTGACTCACTCTCAGGGATTTCACACTGAATGGAATTTTAAATGAAGGCTGGACTGACAAGATCCCACCAGGTTTAGCATCGAAGACACTTGCCAACCTTGATGCCAATATTTTTGCGATATTTAAAAAGATATATATACTGTATCTCTATATCCTACACCGCACTATAGGATTGTTTTATTACGGTGACAAATATCAGATCTCTTCTAGCATTATTAAGCTTCAATGAATCACTATAAGCCAACGTCCCCATGAGAACCTTTGTATTATTTTTGTACTTATCGTTATATACGTATATCTTGTTTTACATTCCTCTGCATGTTCATTATCCGGCTATTATGTCATTATGTTGCCACGTTCTCTGTTCATTTTTACCGTTATTATTTTTACGTTGGGGTGAAAGATCTTTCCTCCAGGATCTGGATGCAAACTAAAAGACAATACCTCAGGCTATGTTCACAAGAATGCATTAAAGTGTAGATAATTTGACACCTTTAAGACTAGAAAAGCAGATGACTACTCGTAATGCTTTAACTATACATATTAGCAGAATTATTTTAAACAGTGGATACTCATATGTAGAAACTACATTAACTAATAGCGGCATATAACATGTTTTTCGTATGAGTGCAAACACACAAAAGGACCAAAAAAAAAAGCACTCGTTTACTATGAACACCTCATGTGAAGAAGAGTTCTTGAAAAAGGCCCTATACTCTATTCAAAAGAGCGTTCAGGAGAACATTAAGAATATATGTTAGCTCCCTAAAATCTGGATTTAAAAAATGCACCTGTTTTCCCTGCCTGTTTCTACTTACTGTCTTTTAATTCTATTGTAGCTTCAGGATTTGAAATATATTTATTGTTCTTTCTTTAATGAGAGTTTCAATAATGGGCTTTATCTGGAATAAACTCTCAGTGTATGGTCTGATACTCTGCAGAACATTCATGAGTGACATTTACTGAAAGATGAAAGACATCACTATGAGTTTTTGGTATCTCCATTAGATTATTTGCGCTTAACTATTTTACAAGTTTGCTGGAACCAGGGTTGGGGGTTCGAATCTCACCTCCGCCCTGTGTGCACAGAGTTTGCATGTTCTCCCCATGGTTCGGGGGTTTCCTCCGGGTACTCCGGTTTCCTCCCCAGCCTACATCCGTTGTAGGCTTATTGGCATTTCCTAAATTGTCTGTAGTGTGTGAATGGGTGTGTGAATGGGTGTGCGATAGGTTGGCACCCTGTCCAAGGTGTCCCCCAGTCTGTGCCCCAAGTTCCCTGGGACAGGCTCCAGGCTCCCACAAGACCCTGTGTAGGATAAGCGTTATGGAAAATGGGTGGATGGATGGAAATGCAGCAGCACTACTGATGGTTGTAATAATAATACACAGATTGTTATGAAGAAGTGAAACCGGGGCTGATTTCTTTCTAGCCCAGATTGTAGATTCATGCAGTCTATCTGTCTATTATTCTTATTAGTCTATTATTATTACTATATTATCCTTTTTTTGGATGAAAAACTAAAAACACACTGTCCAATCAAAGTACAAATCACACAAAGGGACAGAAGACAGAACTGTACGTTTAGAGGTTTTTTATTGTTGTTTTTTTTTTAACAAAACAGTCACAAATTTTGGTTTACCCTGTTTGGTATCCGAAGGAAATACATCATGAACCCCGTCCAGTATTACAGACTTCAAACACTGCCTTTAAGTGGGTGTGTAATATTTTACTCCAAATTATTCTTCTTATGCCATCAATCAGACCTCCTGATCTAATGCGCTGCTCAATCTTAACAGTTTCATCGTCCAGCTACCGATAGATACTTGATTTTCGCCTCCCATTTAACACCCTCACTAGCTATCGCAGAGGATTGTGTCTCACGAGGTTAAAAGTTATGCAGGCTTGCTGCAACATTCGTGCAGACGTTGTAAAGTCAGCCACGTTTCGTTGACGTACGAATCGTAAATCCAAGTTCCCGTCATTTTTTTAATACCTCTAGATTTAAGGCCTCAGATCACTGCAAGTTCTTCTCACATGACTAACTGATCAAACGAATAAACTAACTGTTAAAACATTAGTCAAACCCACAGATGTCACACAATATAAACAGGCAGATTGAGTGTGTCAGTTCTATTTGCCCAGTTGAATTCGACAGCGGTCCAAAATGTCTTCCGTCCCCTTGTTCCTAGGTGCTGTCACTTATGCACTCACTTTCATTTCATTCAAAACCTGACAGAGCTGAAACAAGTGTGCTCTTCTTTGTTCTCTCACACACACACACACACACACACACACACAATTTTAGATGCAAACCTTCACCATAAAACATGCATGAGGTTTTTATAGTGCATCAGATTAATTGGACTTTTATAAAGGCATGCCAATGTGATTTATGCTCCTGTTTGCTAATGTCTATAATGGCTTCTTACATAATGCAGCGCAGATGAATATGGAGCACTCGGAGCCTCTGAAAAATTTCCTGCCGCATCATTCGCACATCAATTTACAAGACGCTGATAGGTTTTTCATGCCGTGATAATCGAACTACTACTGCTACTCTGTGCTAAAAGTTGAATTAGGATGTATGAGATCTGCTAGAGGAGGGAAAACTCTGTGCGGGGTAAATTTAGGAGATACAGATGAGCAAATAGAATCTGTAGAGAACGCAGAGTTCTGCTTGCTTAGGGACCTCATCCGACCTCGGAGAAATGACCTCTGGGGCTGTGAGAGTAGGTTTAATGAGGACACTTCATCAGAAAAAAATGGATGCGCTGCAAAATTTCCCTACATAATAAAATGGCATTTAAAATGTCTTTATGAACCATTTACTTCCTGATTTCATCAGGTGCAGTTTAACTATGGGAAAAAAACGTAGCATTCTGTGGTGCAATGTGTGTGACGCGATTGTGCTAAAGTAATTCATCAGAAATACGTGCAATCAGGACACTTTTATAACACGGTTTTCCCATAAACAAATCCCAAACAGCTTCTGCGTCACTCTGTATACTCTGTAATACATTGGATATAGCGAACATATGCCCAATGCAACACTGTCTGAGATTCGACCGCATAAAAAGCCCAAAACTGTAGAAAATGGACGTCTGATAGTCTTCTATCCATCCATCTTCTATACTGCTTATACTTTTTTTTTTTTTGGCTGCTGCTGTGACACCCTAATTTCTCCATCTGGGGATTAATAAAGTATTATCTTATCTTATTTTATCTTTCAGGATCGTGGGGATCCTGGAGCCTATCCCAGGTAACATGGGGACAAGGCGGGGGACACCTTGGACGGGGTGCCAAACCACCGCAGGACACAATCACATACACGTTCACACTACGGACACTTCAGACGTACCAATCAGCTGGGGGAGGAAACCGGCGTACCCGGAGGAAACCCCGTCGGCACGGGGAGAACATGCAAACTCCGCGCACGCAGGTCCATGGCACGAATCGAACCCCCAACCCTGGAGATGTGACGCGAACGTGCTAACCACTAAGCCGCCGTGCGCGCTCATCTGATAGACCTGAGTAAGGAAATTAAAAGTAAACCATGGGCTCTTATTCCATAACGTTTTTGGCCTTTGAGTATATAAACATGATAATAATTCCCATTCAAATAATGCAACTTGTTCTGACATGGATTGTGTTTTACATTTATAGTCATGTCATGCTTCTGAGCATCTGCCGTACTGGGTGCGAGTGTCACTTTGGGTACGATAGTTATGCAAGCTTCTCCACGGTGATTTTCTATATGCAGCGTTTAATACGAATTGGAATTAATCTCATCTGAAACTCGGTGCCAGAAGATCGCACAGGGGTTTAAATGCAAATGCAGCTTTATTAAACAGATCAAAACACATGTTCCAAAGGGTGAAGTAGGAGATGAGGTCTGGTAATCAGCTAACAGGATACACCAGAGCAAGCGATGACTATGTTTACATGCACAGCAATACTCCGATATTCATCGGAACTGGGCAATATTCTAATTAGCATCGAGTCATGTAAACACCGCAATCTGATTGCCCCGATTCAGATTAAGACAATATTCTGATGCCACAAATTCTGATCCCCACCCCTGGAACGTGTCTGTTTTAATTGAAAATTTGATGCATGTAAACACCTCATTCTGGAAAATCTACTAGAAGGAGATTAATGCGCATGCTGAGTCCGCTAGGAATTGTGAGTGCTAACAGACGCGTAGCTGTAGGCAAGGTATTTAAGAATGACAAATCGGGCATACTTACAACGACCACGTATACAGGAATATTCCGATGCGTATTCGGAATAGGACTGCAAGCCGGATATAGACGTTAAAAGGAATTTGATGTGCATGTAAACGTAGTCATTGTAATGTATATGGAGCTAAGTCAGAACCAGAATCAGAACAAAAAGGCACAGCAGCAGGAGCGAGGCTTTGCACTGAACAGGAGAATGTCCATGTTATTCGAGGAGATTAGCGTGATTGGGAACAAATGTGCATGATTACTAATCAGGGGTTGCATGACAATTTTTTTTTCCATTACTATTCATAATTATTATTACTATTTTCAGGCTATTTTATAAGTGCAGTTAAACGCTGATAAATTGAAGCCTCGCTTCAATTACCAGCATACACGGGCTACGAATTACAATTCCAGCTTGAATGCTTTTGCCTTGCCAGCCGAAATCGTTGATTTTTGGAACTGAGAGTGTGCAGCATGGAAGCTCACGCCCATCGACAGAGCCATCCTTATAGCTCAATCACAGGCTGTCCTTGGATGGACGATGCTGTGACTACAGCAGTGTCTGGGAAGCATTTCTAGGCTGATAATAACCCGCCGTACTCAACTCCGGCCTCACAAGCGTCTGAAAATAAGTCTGCTTGGGTCTGTGTCACTGTGGCTCACGTCTCTCTAAGCTACCTGAGTGGGATTGGCTAGTGAAATGCAGCCTGCATGACTGCATGCGTTCTTCTGCACAGCGCTGTTTATGCTGGAATTCACTATACTACAGTGTAGTCGTTCTATGTAACTTTAAAGGACACCAAAATAACTGTTGGAGGATTCCCTTTGGGAAATTCTTGGGAGTTTGTGCTATTGACGGATGCAGCTTGAGACATGATTCGCAGAGGAAAAGGCTGGTAGTGACATTAATCAAAGATTTCTATGAAATAAATAAGAGTTTCCTGGTTGTATGGTTGTATTTTAGTAAGGTTAATCCAGCAGAACTGTCTTAGGAGTTACTATATAAAATATAATATATCTAAAACTACTATTATAACATTTTTGGGTCAAATCTTGGTTCTAATTCTAAGCACTTTACACTAAATGGCCCTTGTGCAAGAATAAAACAATTGCTGATGGATCAGAACTGGAATTGTTTCTTAAATCAGTGTTTTCAGCGTAAGCTGTGAGTCTCTCTGTACTAATTCTCCAAGAGCAACGGTCCGAGGAGCTGAAAGGGCGTCTCCACATGCCACTGGCAACGAGAAATTGATATTGATTTGGATTATTTATCTATAGGCCACGTTCTAACACTCGTGTTGAAAACGTGTTGCGTGTCTACATGTTACGAGTAGCTGACTGTGGAGGAGGAAGCATTATGCGCTCAATAGAATGTTATATGTGGAGAAAATAGCAAATGTTTTGTTCAAAGACACATGTTCAGTAGATCAATTTGTGAATTTGAAGCTGACTTTTTACATTGTCGTCATTTAGCAAACACGACTTATCTCATTTATACATCTGAGCAGTTGAGGATTAAGCGCCTGGTTCAAGGACCCAGCAGTGGCAGGTTGGCAGAAATGGGGTTTTGAAGGTCAACTCATGACCTTCTGAGCAGTAGACCAATCACTGAGCTACCACTGCCCGTTACTAGTTGCTACAAGTTAGCAACCAGACCATTAACAAGGAAAGGAAACTTGAAAATGTCCGTGTCATGACTTCAAGGAAAAAAAACAAAAAAAACAAACAAATCTAAACTCACTGGTCACCAAGTCACCGAGATGAATGTCCACACAAATGTCACAAAATTTTCACATTTAATGTTTGTGTGTGTGTGTGTTTTTTTTTTCTTTTCTTTTCTTTTTTTTTTTATCATTCAGAAGGCAAGAAAGAAAATCTAACCTGATCAAATATACCTGCTCAGATGTGCCAAAATATCAGACCTAACCAAACAACTTAACCAAATAGATCCATTTACTTCTAGATCTTTCATGTTTAGTCTTAGTTCATAATGCAGTTATTATCTAACAAAACATAGTGTTCTGACTATGACCTCTGCGCAAATCTGCAAATTAGACAAACACTACACAACTAGTGCCACAGCATCCTATAGTGAGCTCTAAAAAAAAATAAAAAATAAGCCAACGAAAAGTTCGCCAGATCCACAGGGTACCGCTATCGTACAGTATAAGACGGAGCGTGTGGCAGCCGGCGGCTGAGTGTAAGGTACTTTGTTGATTTGAAACTTTTCCTGCTCTTTTAAGCAGAGCTAATTGCCCTCAGAGGTGAAAACCTCCTTTGTTAACTGCACTTCAGAGCTTATCTTAAAAGGGGATGAATATTTATGAATTTAAACGTGTTTCAGCTCAAGCCATGATGAGTGAAAGGCTTTTAACATTAACTTTGCATTTGATTTAGAGATACTTTAATTAGTCCTCCAATTGTTAGAGTGGAAGTCGTGATCACGGCACCGAAACAAGAACGAGAATACTGATCCACTTTTTTGACGCCTTTCGTTACGCTCGCCCTCTCCTCCCCTTTTTCTTTTTTTACGAGTATATGTGTTAGTCTGGGTCCGTATACAGCCTGTTGTAAGAACCAACAAATAATGCTAAAGGACAGCGTAGGGATTGTGTGGATTTGGCTGAACAAAATGTGTTTTCATTTTATCTGAAAAACTAAAAGAGCCCAAAGAGTTATTTTGGTTACCAAGGATAAGATTCGAGTTATGAATAAGGGGAGTTTTTTTGTTGCAATAATAGAGATACTGTGTGTGCATGTGCGTGCGTGTGTGTTTATATATTATATGGACCTTTTCTTGAGAATTCATGATGGCCCTCACTGTTCTTTGCTAACTATTTTTATGAAAGTGGCGTTCCACAACCCAGCTGTCACTTGCATAAACATATAAACGCATGCACAAAGTGTAAACACCACAACCTACATTGTGTCTACACACACAGCCACTTTAATAGGAACACCTATTAAAGAAACCACCATACATAGGCGACTGTGGTAGAGCGGGTTGTCCATTAATCGTAGGGTTGGCGGTTCGATTCCCGGCCCACGTGACTCCACATGCCGAAGTGTCCTTGGGCAAGACACTGAACCCCGAGTTGCTCCCGATGGCAAGTTAGCGCCTTGCATGGCAGCTCTGCTACCATTGGTGTGTGTTTGTGTGAATGGGTGAATGAGAACCAGTGTAAAGCGCTTTGGAACGGCTAAGGTTAAAAAAGCGCTATATAAGTGCAGACCATTTACCAACACCTGCCCTGATCATTATCCAATCATGTGTCAAAACCCATGATTCACAAATGTTGACACTTTCCAACGGTCTGCTCCCACCATAGTGTCGGATTCCTTCTGCTCTTATAGCCAATCCGCCTTGTGTTTTAACATGTTATGTGTTCTGAGATGCTTTTCTGCTCACCACCATTGTCTAAAGTGGCTATTAGAGTTAATGTAGCCTTCTGGCAGCTCAAACCAATCTGGTGATTTTCCTCGGATCGCGCTCTCTCTCTCATCAACAAGGCTTTGGTTTCAGCTCCTCAGAACGGCCGCTCACTGGATGCTTGTTGTTTTTTTTCCAGACAGCTGTGCGTGAAAATCCCAGGAGTTTCTGAAATACTCAAACCAGCACATCTGGCACCAACAATCATGCCACGGTTAAAATCACAGAGGAATTCTTTCCCCATTCTGATGTTTGATGTGAAGATTAACTGAAGCTCTTGAGTTGTATCTGCCTGATTTTATGCCTTGTGCTGCTGCCACATGATTGTCTGACTGAATAATTGCACGAAAGTGCCTGTGCTCCTCACAGGTGTTCCTATTAAAATGATCGGTGAATGGTCCGGATGTTTCATTTGTCTTGTGAGGGTTTTTCTTCCATGAGTAAAAGTCCATATTATTAGACAATGTCACGCCAGTGTTTATACAGATAAACGTCGCACTCTCTAGTTTACACGAAAACAGTTGTATGAGCTCACAGATATGAGAACTAAACCTGGCCCGAACAGTGCAGAACGGTTGCTTGAATGCACCTTGTGTGAGTGACCCGGTGGAGCGTTTGTGTGTGAGTGGAGTCTGAGTGTGTGTGTTCAGGTTCAGACAGAGTGTGAGGCTGATTATCAGCAGGTGGTTGTGCCGGGCTGCTTCTCAACACTTTGTCAAGTGAAATCTGAGGAAAAACACTGAACACTGCATTCTTCTTTTCATTCTGTTTTTGTTTTGTTTTGATTTGTTTACTGATGCAATCTATTGCGCAATCATCGGTAACACTACAAAACACACACAGTATAGTGACAAATCAGGAGGTAGCATCCCTGAGAGCCACAATCAGCAAGAGTAAAAGGAGAGGAAGACAGCGATAGAGAGAGAGAAAGAGAGAGAGCGAGAGAGAGAGAGAGATCATACATAAAGGCTTGGAGGTGAAGATAAATAAGTGAAGTTTTGCACAGGGAAGTTAAGATTAGCCTCTGAGAGCATGCATGGTGTAAAGACAGTACTGTGCAATACTGATTTTTCCTGCTCACCGTTTACACTTTAAAAGAATCTGAATTATTGACCTAATCATCCTGGCTTGCGTCAGCTTCGTGAATGAATATTAGTAATCAGATCACGATTTGAAGGATCACAATAAAGCAAATTGAAGGAAGCTAACAAGCTAGGGTTAGCCTGCTACCTAGGAAGAAAAGACTTCGGTATGTGCCGTTAATAATCAGGATGTTCTTATAACACTACATACCAAAAGCGTTTTATTCCTCTTAAACCGCAGCAATCTGCCCATGTTTTATGAATGGAAGTATGGCACATCGTACTCTTTATCCATTTTGGAGTTACATTTCATGTGGAACGTTCATGAAACAAGTTTCTCTCATTATAAACGGTCTATGAACAGTCCTTCCCTCGACAGAGCAGACTCTCTTATTCGTCCTCTGTACTGAAGTTAACAACACGGCTTGTCATGTTAGAGAAACCGCAACGCGTCAACTCCTCCGTCCTGAAGACTTTCTGGGATATTACCTCCGCGTTACCTGATATAAAGAGACTCCTTCTCTTGAGAAACGCTCAACTGATTTTTTATTGTTTTTCACGTGTGTACATGCCAGCAGTGGATTAGTTGTTAGTATATAAACTACAGTGCGTTAGAAATGGGGAACGAATATAAACTTTGCATGCAGAACTACGGTCAGAGCTGCAAATATAGAAAATGAATCAACACCTATTGAGCACTCGGTGTGCGTTAATGAGATTCCTTTATTCCCATAATATTCCTGTAATAATACAATAATTGCTTAAAAAAAAAGGACTCGAAAATATAGATATATTTATTTTACTGAACTAAGCACAATTCAACCAACTGTATGAAAACTTAATATAATAAAACAGGATTTAACATCCCTAAATATCATGGCAGTCTATATTTTTTTATTTCGCACAAGACGAAGGCATGAGTACTATGTCTGTGTGTGTCTGTGGGTGTGTGTGTGTGTGTGTGTGTGTGTGTCTGTGCTGACCGGTCATTCTCTGACATTTTCAACATTGTGCTATTCGCCGCTCTAAAAGCCTCAGCGACAAACACAGCCTTAGTGTTGCTGCTGGATTGCTTTTATTCCCAGTGTAAATATTAACAAAAGGTGTTCCCAAAATGACAGTTGTTTGAGCAATCTTCATTTATGTACACAGCACTTTTGCGTCGCCTTGTTAGGCCAAACGCTTTGACCGCAGATTATTATACCGTATTATTCTCCGGTGAATCTCTGTACCCTTCGAAATGAGACAGTGAAGACGCTCCAGCTCTGATAGAGGCACAGGAGGGAAGACAGAAAGACAGACAGACAGACAGACAGACAGACAGGCAGACAGACAAATAAGCGTGCTGATAATCCATGAAAGCGGGCTGATCCTTGGAAACGTGCGATAGTGTGAAAACCTCACTTACGTTAGAATCTGTTCCAAGTGAAGCAGCGACGCTCGGTACAGACGTAGGCTGCTGACGGTGACAGAAGAGAAAAAAAAAGACAAAAAGTCGAGCAAGTCCCATGTGTCTTTCTTTTCTGTGTTCCTTTAGAAGCTGACAGTGAGTCATTATCACTGTGCGTGCAGTCTGTTCATTTGGCTTTATAACAAAGACACACACACACACACACACACACACACACACACACCTGCACACAGTTTTACATATACCAGTACACCACCCTACACACACCCTCTAATACACACAAACACACACACTCACACTCATACAACCCTCCCCTCCTCCCCCGCCACACACACACACACACACACACACACACACACACACACACACCATCTTAATCAGTGTCACCGTTTCACACACAATACTATCAGTCCAAACGTAACTCAAAGGGAAGTTTCACCAATATAATGTATTTATACAAGGTTCCCCTTCCCCGAAATCTAGTCTCACGTGATTAGTTTTTTTTCTGGAGCTTCCAGACTTCAAATCGTTCAGATCTTCATATATAAATGCCTCCCATTTTAAATAAGCTGTTCTGCTGCTAAGGTTTTCTTTCTTTGTTTTTCGTTAATATTGCTGTATGCAGTTGTGAGAGACTGCCAGGATCATCGTGTACAGTCTTAAACCTATAGTACCAGGGTTCCTGTGCATGTGTCCCGTCATCATTTAATTCCAGCACTACACAAAGACACCTGTTCCAGATCATCGGCCTATTTGAGTAGTCGGATCAGCTCGGCTGGACTGAAGCTGCAACTGAATCCTTTGAGAATATATAAGAAGATAGAGCTCAACGAAGAGGCTTGGTGATCACTGACCTGAATCTACATGTACATGAGAAAATAATCGGTACCCACGCCGGCCTGCAGGGTTGCCCAATCTGTAGAATTCATTTTACCGCTAAAGGCGTCTCTGGCTGCAAAAAAGTTTGTGAACCCCTGTCCTAAAGCCTGTTGCCACAAAGATCACTAGGATACAATCATACAGAGCCTTGGAGAAGTGAAGAATCCACCCAGAATCCACAGGAAAATGAACGTGCTGTGTTTTCCCTATTCCCAATCGTAGCTCAAAATAAATAGGATGCATTCTGGCTGCACATTTGCTCACACTGTGAAACCGCACCACAAAATATATTTGAGGAAAAACTCAAATGCCACCTCCGTATCATCTCTTATTGTAAAACACGACATCCAGCATCTCTATCTACTGCGTTTTTGTGCCTCTTTCACCACCAACACTGCTATTTTCTGTTAATGTCTTTAGTTTGACCAGATCACCAAACCAAACATCCCATAATAATACTCCAAAAAATACACCTTCCAAACCCTATACACTGCATTTAAAGTCTAACCCTAAAAAAAGTTTCCTGCTGCCACAGTTTACATTTACATTACATTTACGGCATTTGGCAGACGCCCTTGTCCAGAGCGACTTACATTTATCTCATTTATACGACTGAGCAGCTGAGGGTTAAGGGCCTTGCTCAAGGGCCAAAGAGTGGTAGATTGGCAGTGCTGGGGCTTGATCTCCTGATCAGTAACCCAGAGCCTTTAACCACTGAGCCACCACTGCCCTGTTGAACTGTTTAACTGTTAAAACTGACCTGACTGCACTGCGAGTGTGTGACGCAGACCTCACAGCCCTCTTAAAGCCATTCTGTCTCAAAAAAAATGCACTGGAAAGATATACACCGAGTTCTTTTTGAATAAAATTTTCAACTGAGGTTCTTTTTAGTCTTCTTCCTGTTTCATTATTTGAGGTACCGCTAGATTTGCCGAGTGATGTGACCCCATTCGACGGGAGAAAGACTGACAGATGAAAGGCGGTGGAAATGAAAATGCTTTTCATTCAGGACGGACTTCTAAATCTATTTTTCCCATAGAATCTGCACAGTGACGAGAACACGTAATGGCTTAGATAAAGTTATAATGACATTTTAAATGGCTTATTAGACAATCCAACTGCATGAGAAGTAAACGACATTTCAATTATCATTTGAACATTATTATTCATTACATGCATACTGGACACTGGACACAGGATGGTTTCACTGACAGTACCGATACATAATACACCATTTAAAACCTGGTCAGGCAAACAACAGAACTATAGGAGAAGTGTAGTCTGATGAACGGGAAAAGGGTCTAGATACTCTAACAAAAAAGTGAATACGGCTCAAGAACTCAACACAACTAGAGAATTGGTGAAACTTCACTACTGAGCTCATATAGATAACATGAGGAAGTAAATAGGAAATTGGGGTCAGAGGTCATGTTAGAACTCAGGAGAGTGAGATTTCTGCTAGTGGGAAGGGGTAACATCTTGAGCCGGTGTTACATCTACAATGTCATATTAGTGTGATCAGTTTGCCTTGTGTTTTTATGTAGTTACTGGATAGTACACCTTCAAGCTCAGGGATGTATAGCTCTATAAGTACGGGATAAAATTTGTGCCGAAGGTATTGAACGTAACCTTTTCAAAAAATGAACAAAAATATACAATGAGAAAAAAGAAAAACACTCTGAAACTGAAAACAGTGAACTCCGTGGCCAAAACTGAACGTGGCCTTTCGTTAAACAGCGTTCTCTGTTAACAGTTTTCTAAGCGGTTATGAATGGCTTCTAAGCATGGCTTATGAACGTGCTGCCAAAGTTTTCGTTTATGCTTCGCATGTTTATGTTTGGGATTCTGGCACAAAGCTCTTGTGTGGGCGGGGCTTAACAGCGATTTACTCTCATTGGCTAGAGGGATTTGGATTGCGTTGTGTAAACGAAAACTTTGAAAGCGTAAATGAAAACTCTGGCAGCGCGTTCATAAACCGTGATTAGCGAAAAGGAAGCTTCGAAAACCGTTAACAAAGAACGCTGTTTATCTGACGACCGTGTTAAATTTTTGCCACAGGGTTCACTGTTTTCAGTTTCAAAGTGTTTTTCTTCTTTCTCACTGTGTATATTTGTTACCTTCAATCCTTTTGGCACAAATGTAATGCCATATATAAGGGTTAACAGGGTTATGAAGCTGTTCATAAACATGTGTGTAAATAAAATGGCATTACCAGTAAATTAAATGGCAAATACAAAAGTCACTGGATTTAAAAGCTCCTTTTAAGCCGACCGGTGCATTTTGGATGACGTTCGCTTGAATTTATGAGTTTAGCACGTCCAGACAACGCATTATTGTTAAACATCCATCGATCCATCCATCTTCTATGCCGCTTACGCTTTTCAGGGTCATGGGGAAACCTGGAGCCTATCCCAGGGAGCATGGGGCACAAGGCGGGGTACACCCTGGACAGGGTGCCAATCCATCGCTGGGCACACTCACATACACACTCACACACCCATTCATACACTACGGACACTTTGGACATGCATGTCTTTGGACTGGGGGAGGAAACCCCCGCGGCACGGGGAGGACATGCAAACTCCGCACACACAGGGCCACGGTGGGAATCGATCCCCTGACCCTGAAGGTGTGAGGCGAACGTGCGAACCACTAAGCCACCGTGCGCCCCAGGATTAATTCCACAACAATGTTATAATAATAATCTCTAATGCGGCAAATATGAGGATCTTTTGGAAATCAGCTCTGCTCATCAATGACATGTTCCAAAATGTGATCTGGATACTGCAGAGTATCACTGTGGCATTGACAAGAGCCAAAAACTACTGTTCACTGTGTGCTTGAAAAAAGAACAAAAAAACATCTTGGAGATGTACTTTTAGACATAGACGACATGTTGTCTTCCATCTCTAGTCTGTGTTAATCTTTTATTTGAAGCACGAGTGCTGGCTCCACAGGCATAACTCCAAGCTACAGCTGTTAAAGGTTTAACAACGTTGAAGCACTCATAATAAACTCCAAACCTGTAGCTACCTGGCCATGTAGTACGCGAACGAGGAATGACGGTTACCACTTGAATAGAACTATAAAACTCTCGTTACATGTCATTTTGGAGCATAAGTCAATGCTTTGTAAGGCGGTGTGTCCCACTAAGTGGTCCAGTAGTGCGGTAACTAGAGATGAAGCACATTTGTACCTCCTTACAACACTCATATACAAGCATTCTCCGACTCACTGCTCCATATGGTGAACAGGAGTGCAGCTCTTGAAGTATGGCATTATATAGTCTCCAGATAACCAGGACTCCTACTGGGCCTCCACATGGCAGCACATATGCAGTTACTGAACATCCTGTGAGTCTCTAATATGGCAAGGAGTCTTAGAGTAGCAGGGGGTTTCAGAGATGTGAGTTATGAGATTGAGTGACAGTACTAAGGTTCTTTATCAAATGGACAGAAGGATGACACTCAGGGAGAAACCAAACCTTCTCACCAGTTTGGTTTTAACACGTGAACTCGGCGGACATGCATAAAACATTTTTTACACCGCGTATAATCAGTTTATTAGAGTACACTTTCCTCATGTTTACAGTTGAACCATCCAATAAAGCGTCTGAAATGTGATGTCATCAACTCGACTCGAGTTGACATTTTCCATTACGTTACTCGACAATGACTGAAATGAAGGGTGACATTTTTCAAATAATCTCCCAAGTTAGTAGTGTTGCCTGGAAATGTTGCTCTCGGCCATGTTTGCGTCTTCTGATTTCTCAAAAGAAAGTATAGGTATACGTCAGATGGTAGCAGACATGACAGTTGCGCTCAAAGTGTGCCTTATTTAGTGAGGTACAGTTGGGGAAATACTCAGTCGTAGATTATACTGTACATGCTATTTATCCAGTAAAGTCTGTGAATGATGAATTGTGATTCGAATCAGAACCCCTTTCTGGGATTATCATTAAACATAGATCAACATAAAGCACTAGTAAAATCATAATTCCAGAGTGTAGGACACAGTGCAGCCAAAAGTTTGATCATCACACCCATATGTTTATGGAATTCTTCCCCAAACTGTTGCCACAATGTTGGAAGCACACGATTGTATAGAATGTCTTTGTATACTGTAGCATTGACATTTCCATTCCCTGGAACTAAGAGGCCCAAACCTGTTCCATCATGACAATGCCCCTGTACACAAAGCGAGCTCCATGAAGACATGGTTGCCTAGGTTAGAGTGGAAGAACGTGAGTGGTCTGCACAGAACCCTGACTTCAACCCCACGAACACCTTTGAGACGAACTGGAACACCGACTGCACACCAGATTCCCTGCCAAACATCAGTGCATGACCTCACTAATGCTCTAGTAGCTGAATGAGCACAAATTCCCACAGCTACGCTCATCAGCATAAAGTGAAAGTCTAAGCTGGGTGGTTAAGGTGTCTTCTACTGATCAGAAGATCGTGAGTTTAAGTACCATTATGGTAAATGGTCTGCACTTATATAGCACTTTTTTAACCTTAGCAGATCCAAAGCGCTTTACACTGTGTCTCATTCACCCATTCACACAAACACTCACACACCAATGGTAGCAGAGCTGCCATGCAAGCCGCTAACTTGCCATCGGGAGCAACTCGGGGTTCAGTGTCTCGCCCAAGGACACTTCGGCATGTGGAGTCACGTGGGCCGGGAATCGAACCGCCAACCCTACGATTAATGGACAACCCGCTCTACCACCTGATCCACAGCCGCCCAAAGCTACTACCAAGCTGCCACTGTTGGGCCCTTGAGCAACGTCCTTAAACATATCTGCTCTACTGGGACTATAGGGCTCTAAATTCTACACAACTGGCATATGTACAGTAAAGAAAAACATTTCACTAAACTCTAAACATACGGTATATATGACAATAAACGTGAGCTTCCCTTCTCAGCGAGGTAGGAGATGCAGAGAATGATTTATCACTCAAAAACTGTCCAATTTGAAATGCATGAACAGCGTCACCCTCCCAGCTAATCTACAAACTCCCATAAAAACCTAATCAAACAATCTCAGCCTGACCAAAACATCCCTGACCTTAATACTTTACTTCCTACGATGATCATTTAAATGATTTATTTATAACAATCACCATATCAGCCACTTGTTCAGGAAGCGATTAAAATAAACAGGATCATGCCTGATGCGTGGACTGCATCACGAATCCTGGACTGGCCTGTGAATCACAGGATGCCAAGAGCCGATGCCTGTTTGCTGGAGGAAAGCGGGCAGGCGAATATATATATATTTTATTATTATTTTTTTTTTGCAGTGTGTCACGGCATCATACTCAACTGCACCACGGAGACGCATTCAGCACTCAGAGACAGAACGTGCATGAAAGAGAAAGACTGAGAAGCAGACTGATCTACGCACAAAGGCAGTGGGAGAGAGGAGATAATGGAAAAAGCACCTCGGAGACAGAGAGCTAGGAGTACAACTCATCAGGCACATTAAGACCTGTCTCATTGTCACATGACCTGTCAGTATGCTCAGCCAGTTAGTGCGCACTATAGAGTATATGTGTCAGTATGTGTGAATAAGAGACACAGTGAGATCCTGTAGCTGCTAGAAGACACTTGTCCAAAAAGACACTGATTACATTCACATACGGTGCATCCGGAAAGTATTCACAGCGCTTCACTTTTTCCACATTTTATGTTGTTACAGCCTTATTCTAAAATGGGTTAAATCTATTATTTTCCTCAAAATTCTACAAACAATACCCCAGACTGACAACGTGAAAGACGTTTGTTTGAAATCTTTGCACATTTATTAAAAATAAAAAACAAAAAAAAAGCACATGTACATAAGTATTCACAGCCGTTGCCATGGCACTCAAAATTGCGCTCAGGTGCATCCTGTTTCCACTGATCATCCTTGAGATGTTTCTACAACTTGATTGGAGTCCACCTGTGGTAAATTCAGTTGATTGGACATGATTTGGAAAGGCACACACCGGTCTATATAAGGTCCCACAGTTAACAATGCATGTCAGAGCACAAACCAAGCCGTGAAGTCCAAGGAATTGTCTGGAGACCTCCGAGACAGGATTGTATCGAGGCACAGATCTGGGGAAGGGTACAGAAACATTTCTGCAGCATTGAAGGTCCCAATGAGCACAGTGGCCTCCATCATCCGTAAATGGAAGAAGTTTGGAGCCACCAGGACTCTTACTAGAGCTGATCGCCCGGCCAAACTGAGGGATCGGGGGGAGAAGGGCCTTAGTCAGGGAGGTGACCAAAAACCCGATGGTCACTCTGACAGAGCTCCAGCGTGTCTCTGTAGAGAGAGAACCTTCCAGAAGAACAGCCATCTCTGCAGCACTCCACCAATCAGGCCTGAATGGTAGAGGGGACAGACGGAACCAGTCATCACCTGGCCAATACCATCCCTACAGTGAAGCATGGTGGTGGCAGTGAAGCATTTTCAGCGGCAGGAACTGGGAGACTAGTCAGGACTGAGGGAAAGATGAATGCAGCAATGTACAGAGACATCCTTGATGAAAACCTGCTCCAGAGCGCTCTGGACCTCAGACTGGGCTGAAGGTTCATCTTCCAACAGGACAACGACCCTAAGCACACAGCCAAGATAACAAAGGAGTGGCTACAGGATAACTCTGTGAATGTCCTTGAGTGGCCCAGCCAGAGCCCAGACGTGCCTCACAGCTGTGAGGCAAACGTGCTAACCACTAAGCCACCGTGCGCCCTATACCAAGTTATATAGTTACTTAATATAAATACACCTGCTCTGGAAAAGTATCAATTATATATATATATATATATATATATATATATATATATATATATATATATATATATATATATATATATATATATATATATATATATATATATATGTATGTATGTATGTATGTATGTATGTATGTATGTATGTATCCTACATCCCCCCCAAAAAGCACAGGCGCAAGAGTTGTCTGCCCAACAAAAGTCAGTGCCTGGGTAAGAAGGGCATTGGTGAGAGAAGCCACCAAGAGACCAAAGGCAATTTTTAACATGATGCTACCACCAGCATGCTTCACCCTGGGGATGGTGTCCTCTGGGTGTTGGATTTCCATCAAATATAGAGTGTCCAAAAAGTTCAATTTGGGAACTCATGGGAACATATGGATTTCATATGGTTCACCACTCTTACATAAAGTGTCCAGGTTATGATTATCTTGTGAACAGCATCTCCCATCTGAGATGGTGTTCACTCTAGTTCCTTTAGAGTTACCCTTGGTTTCTTGGACTCCCAACAATGAGATCAAGATCATTCATTTTTTAACATTCTAACATCCTAATTTTAGATACCTTTATAAAATATACTGCCTCCAAAAGTCCCATGCTATAAACCGGTCATGTTACACTGGTCCACTTTACGCTTGTCTTGCCTGAATCCAAACCAACAAAAGCAACCACCATGACCACTCCTATTCACCTTCCTCTAACCCCACTCTGTGGCTGTCCACCTGGAGACTGAAGATATACCTGTTATCATCTCAGCTGCTTTTGAGCTCTCCAGGCATCCAGTCATGACGCACGAAGAGCTTTACTCCACCTGGCTGACTTATCTACCACTGCACAAGGCCAATCTATGAGCATGCCAGGTTTTCGGTTTGACTGTGGTGCATTATACGGTGCCCTCCGCTAATCTTGGCAACCTCGGTAAATATGAGTAAAGAAGGCTGTGAAAAATTGTCTTTATTGTTTAACCTTTTGATCTTTTGTTCAATAAATTCACAAAAAATATTCTGCTCTCATGGATAGCAAACAATTGCAAACAAAACATAGTTTTATCAACAACAAAAAAAACTTTGTTAAATATATGTGTGCCATAATTATTGGCACTCCTATGAATTCATATGAGAAAAATATATTTGAAGTAGATTCCCTTTGATATTTTACATTTTTAGTACACCTGGGTGACTAGGAACAGGAAATTATTCAACCATGACAATCATGACTGGGTATAAAGAAGTTCCAGTCAACTGGAAATGTTATGAATCAACCTGGAATTGGACGTGTGTCTGTATCGTCTCAACGCACTGTGAAGAGGATGGTTCGAGTGGCCAAAAAATCTCCAAGGATCACAGCTGGAGAATTACAGAAGTTAGTTGTGTCTTGGGGTCAGAAAGTCTCCAGAACTACAATCTGAAGTCACCTACATCACCACAAGCTGTTTGGAAGGGTTTCAAGAAAAAAGCCTCTACTCTCATCCAAAAACAAACTCGAGTGTCTTCAGTGTGCCAGACACTACTGGAACTTCAAATGGGATCGGGTTCTATGGTCAGATGAAGCCAAAATAGAGCTTTTTGGCAATAAACACCAGAGGTGGTTTTGGTGCACACAGAGAGGTAGCCATATGGAAAAGTATCTCATGGCCACGTTAAATATGGCGGTTACTCTTGAGGACCTGGACATTTTGTTAGGATACATGCAATGATGGCCTCTATCAAATATCAACAGATATTAAATGAAAACCTGACTGCCTCTGCCAGAAAGCTTAAAATAAGCCGTGGTTGGATCTTCCAGCAGGACAGTGATTCAAAACATACATCAAAATCAACACAAAAATGGTTTACTGACCACAAAATCAAGGTCCTGCCATGACCATCCCAGTCCCCTGACTTTAACCCAATAAAAAACCTGTGGGGTGAACTGAAGAGGAGAGTCCACCAGCATGGACATCAAAATTTGAAGGATCTGGAGAGATTCTGTATGGAGGAACGCTCTCAGATCCCTCGCCATGTATTCTCCAACCTCATCAGGCATTATAGGTGAAGGCTCAGAGCTGTTATCTTGGCAAAGGGAGGTAGCACAAAGTATTGACTAAAAGGGTGCCAATAATTGTGGCACACACATATTTAACAAATATATATTTTTTTGCATAAACCTGTGTTTTGTTTGTAATTGTTTGACATCCATGAGCGTTTTCAAAAAAAGATCAAAAGGTTAAAAAATAAAGACAATTTCTCACAGCCTTCTTTTCTCATATTTACCAAGGGTGCCAATATTAGTGGAGGGCACCGTATAAAGATAACCAAGAGTGAGAGAAAGTGTGGCTTGTGTATACAATAGTTTATACCTTGCTTAACAGATGCCCCCCCCTCCATTTTTAGCATTTATCTTTCTATAGAACTTAGCCTTGCTCTCAGCTTAGAAGGCACCAGTGACCGCTCACCTTGATAAAATTCCCATCATCCCCTGTAGCAGCATGCTGCAACGTGGCCTTGCATCTGAAGTTCTTCCCACTCAGGGATTTAAATAAATGACATGCAGAAAAAAGGCCTGAGGCTGTACGGCATCAGAGCTACTCCTCATCAGCCCTGTCAGATGGAAAGAAACCACTACACTGCTACTTTAAGGGTGAGAGTGTGCAGACATTTTCTTTTTTGTAAAAAGCACTTCAGTCTCTCACCAGAGACACTCCTTCAATTTTTACAGCTCTCAAGAGGCTAGCCATCTTTTACCCCCCCACCCCCGACACACACAATCAACACATATCTTTCCTTTCGCACCGCAGTGAAAGAGCAAACGCCTGGCAGAAACTGGCCAAATGCTTCAATACAAATCATATTTCTGCTGAACACATTGCACTTATGTGGGTGGACTGCTTTAAATTATATAATGCCATGCTGGTAGATTACATTTCTGTGCTAGTGACCGGAAGTTCGTGTGTTTAAATCCCAGATTGCTGGGTTCTTCGGCAAGATTTTGAACCCCAATCTGCTCGTTTCTGCGATTCTTCGTTCGTATTGGACTCTGACTCACATGTCATTGGGATATGTATCTCTTGGTTAAATGTAAATGAAAAACTGAGAGTAAATTGATGTTGCAGTCTTACGATAGTAATATTACACTATTACTACTACTAATATTTAGCCATGCAGTTCGAATATGATCGATATGCCATCAGGTCTCACAATATTTTACAAAGTGTCGCATTACAGTATGTGTACAAGCTGAACATCAGTGAGACGATTTACAAGCTACAGGTCTGGTCATGTGACCTTTCAGGGTCAGAAAATCAGGACTGGGAAAACCCTTCA
The DNA here is from genome assembly GCF_023375685.1 of Ictalurus furcatus. NCBI lineage: Eukaryota > Metazoa > Chordata > Actinopteri > Siluriformes > Ictaluridae > Ictalurus > Ictalurus furcatus. The sequence goes on along the minus strand of NC_071267.1, from coordinate 23,628,694 downwards.
TATTGTGAAATTTAGGCATTTTCTACTACATATAGTTCTGTAAATTATAGACATTTCTGAGCTGAAATACGTTTCTCTTTTGCATGTATCTCAAGCACAAATAACTTTATAACACTTGAATCTGGTACTATCAGTGTTAAATAGAATGAAGTGAGATTTTTCTGTATACGCTTTATTTTTCCACGGTGAGACAGATATTTGCCTGGAATTGCACTATTATAAACCTTAGAGATAAACAACTCCAGTCCTGAAGGTTAATCTCACTGTTTGGTATTTTCCATGATTAAATACACCTGATACAACTAATGATGATGGAAAGGCGTGTTAATGACTACATGGACACAGTGGTATAAAAAAAAATAAAAATAAAAAATAAAAAAGTTACAAAGGGTAATGTTTAAGATCATAGTTTATTAACTATGACTTTTAAAGCCTTCGTTTTTTTTTTTTTAAAGTGTTTTTCATCTAAACTGTATAATTCTGACTTCACTGAAACTGACGTCATTTTGTAAAAAGTTATCACTCCGGTTATCCATAATTTCACAGCTCGTACGTTTTAAAATGAATCTGCGAAGCACAAAAATCCCATCGGTGCACTTTCTGCCGCTCGCTTAATCAGACCCACGCAATCAGATTTCCCTCTGCTAATGACTCCATCATTCCTGTTGGAAATACGAGCGTGATGAAAATTACTCAAACAAAGAGATGAAAAGAGATATGCAGTTAAAATCTAATTTGAGAATATCTGACAAAAAAAAACAAAAACAAAGACTCCCTCGTATCCACTCGCGCCGTCGTTTGTCATTCCTGCACACTTGGTCCTGGGATTTTTGTGCCAGTTTAAACAGCCGGTTTCGGATCCAGAGAAACCTCTCCTTATACAGTTGCCTGAATCACACACGTATGAATTCCAGCTTTACTAAAGCTGTGGCTCTTATTTCATGAAGTGCATCTCCATCGTTTTGTTTCATTCTGCCTATGCAATAGATCTCCGTTTCGTGATCGGCAACACTGGCAAAGCACGACCGGTTTGCGTCTTAAACTCCCACACATATTTTGAGTTTTATATGGATTTATTACACACTTATTGGAATGGTCACAGTGAGTCATTATTAAAGGACGACTATTGGGTTTTTTCAATACTGATAGTCATAGTCCAAAACAGGCCATTTGAGGCCATTGCTTATCCATCCCTTTCTTATCCGGAAAACAGGTGAGTCCAAATCTTTAATCGAGAAATGACGCACTGTAAAACACTTCAGGCGGTTCAACTTTTCAGGAAACAAAAGTCCACCTGCTGCCCTGTACGTGTGAGGAAACTCAGCGTGAAGATGACCTTTGTTTCAACTCAAAAAGTTATGATTTACAAGCTTTGCAAGTCAAGACACTGAATTGATTTAAGTTTCATTTTTGAAAACTTATAAACTTGAGTTCAATATCCAAAACATGTCATGACAAGAACTTGTCAAGCAACAGGATGTGCTCGAGCCTGCTCGTGATGGATGAAAGTGACCCTTTACGCTTTAAGTTGTTTTTAGCCGACATGGTTTCATTCCGTCAATCAATTTAGGAGGGCACGGTTACCACATTCGCCTCGCACCTCCAGGGTTGGGGGTTCAATTCCTGTCTCCGCCATGTGTGCGTAGAGTTTGCATGTTCTCCCCGTGCTTCGGAGGTTTCCTCCGATTTCCTCGCCAGTCCGAAGACATGCGCTGGAGGCTGATTGGCATCTTAAAATTGTCCGTAGTGTGTGAATGGGTATGCGAGTGTGTCTGTGTGTGATTGTGCCCTGCGATGGGTTGGCACCCCGTCCAGGGTGTCCCCCGACCCGTGCCCCGAGTTCCCTGGGATAGGCTCCAGGCTCCCCCATGACCCTGTGTAGGATAAGCGGTACAGAAAATATATGGATTGATGGATGGATGGATAAATCAATTCAGCACTACATTTAATTATGTTCACATTCACTTCCTTATAAATAATTGTTGCATTCTTTTTTCTTTTTTTTAAAGAAATTACTACGCTACAAACCTTCAGGTATATAAGTCAGGTATACAAAGTGTGTGATAAGTACAATAAGCGCTGTCCTGACATTTCCTTGGCAAGCCACGTCTACACTATTAGACAGGTAACCGTTACATATTAAATGTCAAGCATAATCATGTGGTAATATTTAATTGACCCTTTTCTCAAAGGGACAAACTGTGATTGAGTCAGTGACAAACAGGATTAAAAAGCTCCTCGGCGTGTAAGAGGATAGAAGATCGGGCTCTGCTGCTCAGGCTAAAGAGGCTCAGCTTTAATCACTGCTCGACATATTGTTTTTGTTTCTGTTTGATTAAATACTTGTCATGTGTCTGATGTTCGCCATTTAAAAAAACAGCCTACGGCTCCAACGCGGTTTCCTGTGTAAAAGGTACACAAAAGGAACTCGGCGAGTATGTGATGGACACAGGTCAACAAGTACCTGAGACACAAGTCACATGACCAACCAACAAATCTACATGTAGAAAACTATCAGGAGGCCTGCTGTGTGGTATCACATGTCACTGTTAAGTAAGGATTGAAACATTATACTACAATAATCAACAACATGGTGGTGTGATTCAGGAACAACACATTTATCCGTTTATAGTTACATTTAATGCTGTAGAATGCCCGCAAAATGTCCGCAAGTTAGTTCCTGTTATTACTTATGTAACTGCAGCTGTATATATTTCTCACCAGTCTCTTTTTTCTTTCACTCTCTTGACATTAATACGACAAAAACACAAGTACAAGCAGAGTGCCACTACCCCCCCCGAAGTCTATTATTTTTGTATAACAGCACGGTCAGGATCCTGTGATGGATTGGCACCCTGTCCAGGGTGTACCCCGCCTTGTGCACGATGCTCCCTGGGATAGGCTCCAGGTTTCCCCGTGACCCTGAAAAGGATAAGCGGTATAGAAGATGGATGGATGGATGGAGCGCGGTCAGGATTGTGTTATTCCGCTTACAACGATTCATTTATTAACGTACAAATCATCAAACATTTCACCAGTTTATAGTTCGAAGTAATGTTTTGGACGTACAAAAGACAAGCTAGATCCCGTTCTCGCTTGTTGTTATGGCGCAATAAACAGACATTCCCTGACCAGCCTAGCTCGTTCTCTCTCTCTCTCTTTCTCTCTCTCTCTTTCAAAAAATAAAAATAAAAATTGCAGCTTGGCGTTTTAACGAGAAACCAGAAAGCGTAACCTCCTCGGTGCTGAAGACTTTCCTGAGCTGATCAACGTCACAAAGTACCATGACTGTTCTGAAGTGCTTACAAGCCAGGCATAAATGTTAAATAAATGTCTCCTAACAAAAAAAGGCACATCGACGATGATATGTTTTCCTTTGTTCAAAAACAGCTCGTTTTACAAAACCGGGTTTATTATTATTCTTAGATTAAGTACCCATCTTCTGTACAGGTCCCTTTGTATGAGCTGTTATACGGAAACAATAGTGTTTTAAAACGAGTGCATTAATATTAACCCAGTTTTCAAGTTACAGCCAGAACGACTTTCCAAGCTGTGTTGTTATGCAACAATAATGTACACCTTCTGGCCAATCAGATTCGAGAATTAAACCCTGCGGTGATATAAAGAAAATTAATAAACACCTCCTCATCAGTTGAAATCAAGCGTTCAAAAGCACCGTGGTTTTAAAAAAAAAGTTACAAGTATGGAAACTGATTTTTATAAAGTTCCTAATGTTTTGTTGACCAAAGGTACATTAACAGCATTTGGCAGATGTTCCTATACAGTGTGACTTGCATTTATCTCATTTATCCCGCTGAGCAGTTGAGGGTTAAGGGCCTCGTTCAAGGGCTCAGCAGTGGCAACTTGGCAGAGCTGGGATATGAGCTTTCCAATCATTAGTCCAACATCATCATCACTGAGCTATCAACATCTGAGCTAAGATGCTTTGTAGGGTTGTTCACTTCCTAAGCCTTACAAAGTTGCTTTGTAGGTTTTTTTTATTTTTGAAGTATTTAGACGTGTTGGTTTTTTAATTAGAATATTATTTTGCCGCCAAGAACGTTGTAAAGGAATTTATGCTGACTGTGGCTGAGGTTCCACTTCACCGGTTTAATAACAGCTCAGCACATGAGGTTTGCACAAATCTAATGAGCTCCACAGCACAAGGGCGACGCGGTACACGCCTCGATTAACATACCTACGGTATACACACTTATAGTGAAGCTAAAGTCACACACCGTGTCTTACAGAAAGAAAGCATCCGATGGTTTAACGACGAGTCTTCTTGTAGATTTGCACAGAGACATTTTGGCTTTTCTTTCCCAGAGTGATTTTTGCACATCTAGCACTTTCTGTGTCCCAGTGGGTCTTTGTCCATCCAACCAAAGAGTCTGGGGTTTTTTTTAATTACACCTCATTTAATCCATCTCCTAATTGTGAAACTTGCTAGAATCTGATGCACTAGAGCAGGGAAATCACAAATTACCACTATTGAACCTTTGCCCAATATACACTGCCAACTTCCTGAGGCACTAATCAATGCTAGGCAACTAGGCAGGGCTACAGTCGGTGATCAATTATTAAAATATTTTCACTAGGGATTGGCAGTTCTTTTGAGGTTGGTTTTGATTTAATAATTTATAATGCAACTATGCTTACGTTTTAGCTCAGGAAAAAAAAAAAAAAGGATTTTAAGATATTGCTGGTGTGATACTGTAAATAGAGCATCCGTGTGTGTGTGTGTGTGTGTGTGTGTGTGTGTGTATATATATGTATATAAAGTAAATCTATGCTCTTAATCAGAATTTAATTCATTACAGTAGTCTTGCATTGCCAAAGAAAGTTCTAGTTTATAGATCTCATTAGCTGCAACTAGAAAATGTTATCAGCTCTCTAGAGATATCTACAGGTGAGTCCAAAAATTTTTACCCCCCCCCCCCCCCACACACACACACACTCCATCCCCCGGGAGAAAAAAAAAATTAATAATTAAGAAATTTTCAATTCATCCATTTAAAAAAAAATAAATAAGTACTGGTGTATCAAACAATCCAGTACATGATACAAAATCGTCAGATTTGCAGAGAAGACGGAATACGAGTTTGGATGCAGTTATAAAGGCAAGGAGTGGGAAAACAAGTTGATTACGAGTTCACTGTTAAGAACGTACACTGTTTATTTACCTTTTGTTACATTTGATAAAGGGACATCTTTTAAAACTATTGTCGTATGCGTTATAGTAATTATTATTGCTATAAATATTTATTATTGCATAAATATATTATTCCTTTTTTTTCCACTTAAAAGTTATTGAAACTGCAGAAGAGGATGGAACAGGAGAACAGCAGTTAGTAGAAAAAAAAAAAAAACAAAACAGATTATTTTTGTTTACTCTAATTGAGCCCTGACTGGAGTGCACAAGGCAAATAACAAAAACTGTCACTGTTTTAATTATTATGGGAGCGAATGTATTACCGGTTTTTGGACACACACACACACACACACACACACACACACACACTTTCCTAAATATGAAATCCTATCTGATGAATTAATGTACTGCACTGAACCACTGGCCGTGGCACAAATCAACAAAGCTGAGAACACTAGAGAAGTAAGAGGATCGCACCTTCTTTGGTAATTCCATCACAAGCTCCTGAAATACATAATTCAGCAAAGATATTTCTTGTCCTTAAAAGTCCTTAAACATCAGCAATGTGACGAGCTTCGCATGACAGCGAGCGATCAGAATACAGTTTATCCCTTTCAGACTCAAATACCAGAATAAAGAAATTCTTCATAACACCACTGCTCGCTGCCTTTTTTCCCGTGTGAGGCTGAATCAATAGTGAGAAGCTTTCACTTGTCAGAGCCAGTCATTCGCCTCGTCATGAATCTAATGTGCGGATTTGTAGTGAAAAACGCTTCCTTGCAGAACGCTTCAACCTACTGTACTGTATCATTTTATATAGAGAGCATTCTGTTATCTTTGCTGACATCATATTTATGAATCCTAATCGAATCTAGTTGTAACCTATAGTCCCCTCTGAAACTATTGGAACAGCAAGGCCAGTTCATTTGTTTGTGCTGTTACACCAAAGACATTTAGGTTTGAGATCAAAAGATGGATATGAGATGTTACAGTTACATTTATTTGGTGCTTTTCTAGACACTCAAAGCGCTTAATAAAGTATGGGGGGGGGTCTTCTCAACCACCACTAGTGTGTAGCATCCACCTGGATGATGCGACAGCAGCCATAGTGCGCCAGAACTCCCACCACACACCAGCTATTAGTGGAGAACAGAGTGATGTAGCCAATTCAGAGATGGAGATTATTAGGGGGCCATGATAGAGAAGGGCTAATGGGGGAATTTCGCCAGGACACCGAGGTTATACCCCTACTCTTTTACGATAAGTGTCCTGGGATTTTTAATGACCACAGAGAGACAGGACCTCGGTTTGACGTTTCATCCGAAAGACGAGATGAGATGAATATTTAGGATTTCAGCTTTTATTTCCTAGTATTTACATCTAGATGTGTTAAGGGACATAAAACAGAGAACCTTTTGGATCCGACCACCCAATTATTAGGCGAGCGAAAGTATAGGAACAGATACGTCTTGAAGTGAATTAAAGTAAATAACACTTAATATTCCGTTGCACATCCCTTGCTTGCAATAACTGCATCAAACCTGTGACTCACTGACATCACCGAACTGTTGGTTTTTCCCTTCTGTGATGCTTTTCCAGGCTTTTACTGCAGCCTCGTTCAGTGGTTATCTGTTTCAGGGGGTTTCTCCCTTCAGTCGCCTCTTCAGGAGGTAGAATGCTGCTCAACTGGGTTAAGGTCTGGTGATGGATTGGCCAGTCTAAAACCTTCCACTACCCCCCTGATAAAGTCCTTTGTTGAGTTGGAACTGTGTTTTGGACCATTGTCTTGCTGCATGATAAAGTTCCTCCCAATAAATTTGGATGTGTTTCTCTGTAAATTGAACGAATTGGAAGATTGTTTCTGTAGACTTTTAAATTCATTCTGCTGCTACCATCATGAGTTACACCATCAGTAAAGATTAGTGAACCTGTTCCAGAAGCATCCATGCAAGCCCAAGCCATGACACTACTACCTCCACCATGTTTCACAGATCGGCTTGTATGTTTTGGATCAAGAGCAGATCCTTTCTTTCTCCACACTTTGGTCTTTCCATCACTTTGGTAGAGGTTCATCTTGATTCCAGAACTTTTGTGGCCAAACTGCTATCAGTCATATGTTCCAATATTTTTGCTCGCCTACAAATTGGGTGGTCTGATACAAAATGTGCTATGTTCTATGCTGTTTAACACGTCTGCATAAAAATACCAGGTAACAAGAGCTGAAATTCTAAACTCTCTTCTCATATTCATCTTTTGATCTCAAACCCAAATATCTTCAGTCTACAGCAAAAAAAAAAAAAAAAATAGTTCCAATAGTTTCAGACGGGACTGTATAAATATCTAACTGATATTTTACATGGTGTATGTATACTCACACACACATGTACATATACATACATAATAGAAATTCAAGCATGCATGCCATGACATGAACTAAGAGCACTTACGTGATTAAACAAACATGCTAAACTCCTAAAGCGACTAATCGTGTAGCTTCGGCCCTAAACGTCTTATAGAACAAAGCTAAAAACGTCCCTCAGACTGAAAATGAATAACTCAATTTACAAACACAGACTATTACTGTTCTACAAACCAAAACATTTATTAAACAGTAATTGCACAGATGCATTATGGGGCATTGTGGTATGATCCTTTTTGTTATTCAAGTCACAGATTAGTTACAAAGTGTTTTATTAAGGTTAACTTCATTTTAATGTAGCCGCCCGTATCAAATTCAAGGCCTTGATGCTCACGTCCAAGACCTTGTCTGGAACAGCACCCTCCTACCTCAACACTCTCCTTGAGCTTATGCTCCCTCATGTAATCTGCGATCGGTTAACGACCGATGCTTAGCGTGGCTCAAGGTCCCTTTCCGGAACCTTCAAACTAACTGTCCCTCAGTGGTGGAATGAACTTCCAACCTCAATCCGGACAGCAGAACCTGTCACTATCCTCTTCCATGAGTACTTAACTAACCCCTAAAATGCCAACCCTACATTATTAAAAAAATAAATAAATAAAGTTACTCTGGCTCTTACAGCTCTACTCTGCGCGCTTTGCTTCTCTAAACTCAACTAAAGGACTTGTACGGTAGCACTACTTGCACTGTTCTCCGTTTGATATATCGCTTTGCTTGTATTTCCTCATTTATAAGTCGCTTTGGATAAAAGCGTCTGCTAAATGAATAAATCTAATATAAATATAAATATAATGGTGAGATCTCCTGCACTGTGATTATGGGCGGAGTCATCCTTGAAGACCACACCCATCAAGACAAAAATGTTTCATCATAGGATAAATGTGATTAGTCTTAAGAACTTGCAGTGGTGCTACTATCTAAGGGGAGCCAAAACATGGCAGCGAAAAAAAAAAAAATGACAGAGCCATCAGTGTTTTCAGCTTTTCACATGCTGACCTTCTGCATTCATGATTTCTCTGAACAGGTATGCGGTTCGATTCTCTATTACTTACAGAATAAAAGGTGATCAGTAGACGTGCATTGACTTTCATGGTTCCAACAAAATATTTTCTTAAAAACAGTAAAAGAAACACACAAACAAGGTAAACAAATCGAGTAAGTTCTCATCATACTTACAAACGTTTCTCATGACTGCATTTGTATGAAAAGTAGTAAAGGCTGTTAAGGTTAAGGTTGGGGTATACCATTTCTTATGTATAAAATCTGAGATGCACAGATACTAAATTTCTCAGCCGATACCGATAACCGATTATTCAGAGTGATATCTGCCGATACCGATACCGATACCGATAGTTCTGCCTTCTATGCCTTCTTTTAAATGAATAATAGTTAATTCCTCAATTCTGAAGGAAATGCAAATAAAAACTTTATTCTCTCCGTTTCAACACGTTGTTTAACTGGTCTTATAAACAAAAAACACATTACTCTTATTAACATTAACACATGAACTCAATTCTGAAGATTAAAGTAAGATTTCTTAAATTACTGAATGTTATTAATTCATATTAACATTGACTGAATTCTAAAAGACCTCCTGTTAGTCTCACATTCACTCTCCACAAACAAAAGCATTTCTACTTCATCATTGAACATCAAACTGGTAATATATAATATCAACTTTTTTATATATTAACATTAAATGGTTATGAAATACACTACTCTACAAATATATTTTTCTGTGTAATATATACCTTTTTTGTCAACTCTTCTTCAATTAATTCTTTCAACGGTGTACTGGCCCTTTAACTCAGCACGAGCGGAGCAAAAAATTAGACTCGACGCCGAAACTCCCGCTTCACTGCTGCTCACTTCCGGTGTAAAATTTCAGCAGTGCAGAGATTACAGAGATTACAAACTGCAGTTCTGTCATCGTTCCACACAAGAGACATCATCTTTACACACAGCACCAAATCGAGGTGTTTTCCCGCCTTCTTTTGATTGACAGGATATAATCGGCCCTGATCATCGGATGTTTTCAAACTATCGGCCGATGGCGTGAAAAATTGCCTTTACCGGCCGATACGTTGGTGCATCTCTAATATAAAATCATAAACCGAATCCTACCACATCGCACTCCCTCATTAAATTTCATACAATTTTCTCATGAGATCAGGCTGCAGTAAACATACACAGACACTCATTAATAAACACTGGCAAACAACTTGCAAATGAAATACAAGGGGCCTCATTTATCAAGCTGCAAATTCAATAAATTGTTTGAATTTGTTGAATAAATTGTTCACAGGAGCATTTACACAAGGACTGCGGTAGTCATGAACACTGTGTTACTTGTTTAATGTTCGTGTCCTACAAGGGCTCCTAAACACGTAAATTTACGTATGAGGAGAATAATCAGACTAATCACTAATGCAAACCTCAATTGACAGGCTTCAAATCGTATAATCTGAGTTACTGTAAATGTATATGCAGATTACCCTGTCAAGCTAAAGTCTCTTAATTATTTTTAACTGCAAGCATAAATTTCATCAAACTGTAGTGATACTTGAGCGTTTCCTGAACAAATACATTAAACTAAACTAATACATAAACGAAGATTAGCCATTCAACTAGGGCAAAAGTAATGGCACCCTATACATGTTGGAATATTTAGTCTGTGTTAGCTGACACGCTGCAATGGCTCAGCCGCATTACCGAAAGATTTAGCACCCTTGATATTTAATAGGTGCTTTCTAATCATTTAGTTGTCATTTCTGTCACGTTCAGCTGTCTGTGAGCTTTGTCATTTATGGGCTTTGGTAAGCATGACTAAAATGAACACATTCGGTAATTTAGCATTTACCAACAAATACAAGAGAGCATGAAGAAAATATCATTTTATTTAGGTTTGGCCTACAAAAACATTTAAAAATGATTGTACTGAAAGACTGCTAAATGAGGCCCAAGATAAAGAGAATTCATTAAAAAAAAAAAAATACAAAATAAAAAAACAATAATTAATTTGGCAGTTTTATGGACAGGTCTGGCTCCCGTGCTTTGCTGATTCTGGCATAGATTAGCATAGCCTGTAAAGAACTGATCACATCACTAATACAGGCTATACTAATTAAAGCCAGAGTCATCAAGTCGTCCTTCAGAACACTGGATATCAGGAACCATTTGAAAGCCAACAAAACAAACCAACATGTTTTGTTTTTTTTAAAAAATACTTCTCCAATGAACAAAATGTTTAAAGTGCAATTTGATTGGTTGAAAACATGGTATGTAGTTGAATGATACAAAAGTCTTTATTTGAAATGAAATCCTGGATGAAGAACTTTCATAACCCCATAAACTTAGACAGACAAATTCCCACTTGTCTTTAGACGACTGTGTTTACGAACAGTTCTCAGTACTTGGAATCAAAGAGATGCGGCTTTTTTCCTGCAAAAACTACAGAAAATGGCCTAACGATGAGCCCCAGTTTATCAATGTGGACCATTTCCTTCTTTATCGAATTACCACGTATATTTGTGTCCAAGTTTTCATGGAAACGAACACCATGTGCTTGTGTTTTTTTGGTCTGTCCACGGTGGATTGGTTTTTAGCGGTTTTAATCGCCATGGTAATGTACACCACACGGGCTAACCTGCTCTGGAGCAGGTTGTATTCTGGGTAAGAAAACGCAAGCCCAAATTGGACCAATCAGATATGAGCAAAGTGGTACAAATCTGACACATCAAAGTGAACCCTTTGGTGTTTGTAGCTATGGTCGGTTGGGGAGAATCCTGTGGAGCTAGGAGCGCAAATAATAAGAAGAGCACTTCGAAGGGAAAGAAGTTTTTGGGACAGACACAATCCCCTTGGTTTTTCCGGATGGTCATCTGTATGAAAGATATCGATTTTCAGTAGATGGTAGAGTTTATCTACGCCGGAATATTGAGCCACACATTAAAAATCTGACACACCGAAGCCACACTCTTACTGTACTGCAAACTGTATGTATTGCTTTGCGGTTCTTTACAAATGGTACATATTTGCATGCAGTGGCATTATTCCTGTCCTAATATATTTTCATAGCTTTATATTTATTATTATTATTATTATTATTATTATTAAAACAATTGACATTTATATCAAATGAACTTATATGGCATATGTTGGGGTTATACATTTTCAATCCATTTATTCTCATCGTATGCCTATGAAAGTAAACTTATGCATTTTACACAATCAGCAATGTTCCCGAGCTCCAACGGTGTGATTTTTGCGTTTAGTGTAGGTTTAAATTCTTCATATTTCTGCATAATAATTGAATATAATTTAATTAAATTTTACATAATGATTGCTCTTCACCCGGAAGTATGCGCACCTGCTTTTCTCCATGTTGAACACTATTGGCTGTTTGCTGCAAATGTCTGGATTGCAAGTACACATGCATGATGAGTAAACCTTAATTCGGGGTTAAAACCTGGGTTGAGTGAGAAAGTTGATAACCCGCATCATGAAACCTGCTAACCATACTTAACCCAGATTGGATTTGTTTGGTTTTGTCAACTCAAAACTTACTCTGCAACACTGACTACGTTTACATGGACAGCAGTAATCTAATTATTGACCTTATTCTGAGCAAGACAATATCGTGATTAAGGTGTTTACATGAGTCGCTTTTAGAATATTCCTTTCGTGATCCCGTTTTACACGTTATAGAACATAGAGCGATTAACGGCACACGTCATTACATCCCCACGCCGAGCCGTCCGACGTTCCCTCCAGAATTTCACGTATCGACATACAATTCGTCTTCGTAATGGGACCGTATACAGTTTTGGGTGTTTCATTTTTTTATTTTACGAAAGCTTCAAGTGCGGTTAATTATTTGTCGTGCTATACGTGCAAATAGATGACTGTTGAAGCCGTAGGCCGCGTCCCAAACCGCGTACTTGCCTACTGTATAGTAGCTGAAATACTGTATTCCTCCTTCTATATACTGTAGTAGGTAAGTGCGTAGTTTGGGACGCAGCCGTGCTCTCTTGTTTGCCGTCAAACGGTTGAGCGCTGCCGTGTGTGTACGTGTCCTGTCGCAAAATGCGGTGAAAATTCCCACACGATGTTAATAGTGTGATTAAGGTGTGTACGTGTCTGTAACGCACGTCGATAACGCGACTAAAACAGGAATACTCCACACGTCTTAATCCCATTTGTGTTTACTTCGAGTATGACTTTAATCGGATTAAGGTCATCAATAATCGCTGTTTACATGCTAGTTTCTTAATCAGAGTATCGTCTCAATCGGGTTAATATCGGATTATTCTCGTCCATGTAAACGTACTGTCTGAGTTTGTTCAACCCGCTTTTTGAAACAGGCTTCTGTCCTTTCACTGGTTTGTTGCCTGATTGTGTTCACCTGTTCTGTGTTTAGTTCTAATTAGTTTGTTCATTTAAACCCTGTTGCGTCAATGTTTACTTGTGATGTCATGCATACTTTTGTTTCATTAAGACCCAACATTGATTTTTCTGTGTTTCTGGGTATTTCCTACTTCTACATTTTCCTAATTTAGACCCTTGCCTGTTCCCTTATTTCTGATTATTGATTTATCCTTTTTTAAAACTCGGCCTCTCTGTGCTTTGACCTCTACTATGGACTTGGAATTACCTTGAACTTGCTTCTTGGATCACTGCATGCTCACTGGTTTTGGATATTGTAAATTATTCATTTCATATCCACAGTATTTATTGGTGTGTACTAACTGATGGTTTCGAGGTGTTAGAGGTCAATCCGGTTGGTTCTTCGTTTATTTAGTCGGTCCGCACATCGAACAAGCTTCGATGCCTTCTTCATCTCAATCTCCAAACTCTCTTTTGACAAACATGTCAGCACTATAGTAAACACATCTTTCATTCATCTCCATAACCGCTAGACACCATAAGCTTTCATCCGAATCGATCATCCACACTTTCATTTCCAGCTTTCTTGACTACGGAAATGCTCTCCTTATTAGCATTAGCGCAGACTCCATCCACAGGCTCCAAATCATTCAGCACTTCATCTCGAAAAAAAAATCCATCCTTCTATTCTCTACATGCTGGATCACTATCCTACAGTATCTTCCAACCTTTGTAGTTTGAGACACTCTGGGAAAGCACTTCATCTCGGGAGCTCCCTTCCTCTAACTGTCAAGCTTACTCACTTCTTATCTTCAAAACTGAGCTGTCTTCCTAAAGCTGACTATTTAAAGCTCTGCAGCACTTTCCTCCCCAACACTGTTGCCCCCCCGACAGGACCATCGCTCCACATCTGTACTTTAAAATCCCAGCATTGTCTCATGGACTGTAATATGGGTGTTATTATGTTACAACGTAATCCTGCTGTAATAATACTGCTGCTGCTTCTTTCTTGTTGAGCAAAATGTCATTTTTTTTCTGCATGGGAGCATCATCAGAAGTGCTCGGCCATGCATGTGTACAGTTTGTGAGTGTACAGAGGGAACAGTGTTACTGGCACAGATTCTATAGTGCATCACAGACAGCTTTTCCACTTAGAGTCTACATTGTTTGCTTTGGTTTATAGTCATTTGCTGCTGTAAATACACAACCGTATAGCCATGTTCAGCTCTTCTTCTTCAGCCATGCTATAAAATTTATCCAGTTTTGTTTTGCTGTCCTCTTTAGTCATTGTTGTTGTTGTTGTTATTATCAGTATTGGTTGTAGGAGTAGACTTGAAGACTAAAACAAATGATTGCTTCCTTTCTGTTTGGAATACATCCATTCAGCCTAGAACTATTTCCCAGAGCAGAAATTCATTTCAGGCTTGTGCTCATACTCGTCCCTTCTGCATCAGGGTCAGTGTGTCCTGTTCTGTCCAGGTATCCCTGTTATCTCTGTCTCTTTGTTTGTGTCCTCTCTAATGTACTGAGTACACTCTCACACATCATCGTTGTGCATTATGCAGGAATCTGTACATGCAGACTGTTCTGAACAGTTGTACATTGTAGCTCACGTTCCGGACTATATACAAAGTTGTTTTGTTGAGGCCATAGACAAGCTTCTTAGTGACATTCTAGGAGACAATGGGGACATTCTGGTTAAATATCTACAAAGTTGGCACTGATATATTATGGATGGGACTTTGTGTAGAATTTCCAAGTTCCTAGCTTCTTACAAATGTATGTATTCTTTATCCAAATAAAGAAGAGAAGAGATGTGAAAAGAAGAGGAGAAATGTGAAGAGATGAGTGAGGAGAGAGTAAAGGAGAGACGGAATATAAAGAGAGGAAGTGTGAAGGGATGAGAGGAGAGAGTAAAGAAGAGAAGGTATGAGAAGAGAAGAGAAGACATGACATAAACACAAATTAGTTTTCTATCTGTCTAAATGCTCAGAAGTCACCACAGAAGGCCAGTTGCTTTCTTCTGGGGTTCTCAAACTAGGAAAAAGTGCAAATTTCCAAATGTGAGTGTCACAGCTCAGTCAGATCAGAACTCAAATTCACCATCCCCGGAGTTCTGATCAGACACACCTGGCACCAATCACATTCTGTCACAGCTCAGTCAGATCAGAACTGCGGGGATGGTGAGCGCATGCGTGCATGAGAAGTGAGCGTTGCATCTTGGGAATTTGAGTTGTGATCTGACTGAGCTGTGACAGTGAGCAATATTCGGGGCTTATAAACCCTAATGGAATAGGAACAGATGCTAAAAGTCACGGTTTGTTTTTAAAGTTAGTTCGTTTGTGTTTATTTCTGCCAAATTTCATCTGGCCTGGAATAATACATCTGGAGATATTAAATCCTAAACATGATAAAACAAGATTATAAGAATTTTATTAGAAAACATTATAGTTTTTCATGGGGATGAAAAAAAAAAAAGTGACAATATTAGAATTCACTCCAAAGACTTTGGTTTTAGGTCACAAGCAACAAATAAATAAATAAATAAATAAATAAAAAGAATGAACAAAATCTGAGACATGCAGCAACAACCTTATCTGCAGTGACATGGAATGAAACACTTTCTGCTGACAGAGGAAACCTCGCTGTCTAACAAGTTCAGTAATTTACACTGGCCAGCAGCCAAGCAGCCTTTTATTTTCCCCGTCTGTGCTCTTTATTATCATGCAGTGTGTTCACGTTACAGCGGAGCCACACTGAGCAGCGAGCGTATTGATCAAGCTTCAGAGATTCCATATCACACAAACCACAGCTACTCAGTTGTTCAGCTTTTTCACACACACACACACACACACACACACACACACACACACACACACACACACAGGGCAGGGCAGTGGGGATTAAATCTGAATGCTGGCCAAACACCAAAGTCCTAACAGAGTAATTGGATGTCCACACAGCAAGAATGAAGAGGAAAAACTCAAGTGACCGTGCCAAACACAGATTTCTGACCTTCAGAGTCCGGACTAAGGGAAGACAAAAGAGGGAGAAGGATGTAAGAGCAAGTGGGGAGGGGCAAGAGAGCTAGAGAAAGAGGGACGGGGGGAAAACAGAAAGAATGAGGGAGCGAGAAAATGAGGGAGAAAGAGAGACTGAGACAGCACAATAAACAAAAGTCAAACGCAGCATGGAGCAAATAACGAAAGTGAAAATAAAAGAGAGAGAGAGAGAGAGAGAAATGTGTCAATAGAGATAATTAAAATGTGAATTGTAGAAGCCCATTAACATTAATAGAAAGTTCATCTTCTTCACGCCACTGCGTAACATGTCTGCATATAATGGGCAAATTCCTTCAATAGGAACCTCAGTGAGAAAGACAAACGTAAAACTCCATCTAAATCCCATTATAGTTCATGTATTTATTTCTTTTTCCATTCCATGATGTGATCCCATGTTCATCCTTATAGACTTAGTGCAAGCATGGGATTCTACCAGATCTGCATTTCTTTTTTTCCTGCTTATCTGGAAGTGTAGTCAGAAGCAATAGGATGTGCACTGATGGAGATTTCTGTCTGTACAGACAAGTCATCATAAAAAGAATAAATCATTGGAACTAAACTAGGAAAATACAAGTACACGAGAAGTCTAGGCGAAACGACGGTACAAGAATGGCAGGGTACAAGAATCAAACTCACGCTCTTTTCCCAGAAAACTGAGTAGTCACAAGGTACAAGGACAGAAGAAAACATGAGTAAAAAGAAAACATGGGAAAGCAGTTAAACAAGGAAACAAGGATGCAAGTAAACAGGAAAAAACAAACAAAACAAAAAAAAAAAACACTTGTACAAGGACACAACGTCGCAAGAAACAAACTCTTCCTCATTATCCAGGAATCTGAGCGCTTACAAGAAAGTTGCAAGAAACATGAATCACTTTTACAAGGGTCCAAGAAAGCATGGAAAACATGGAAGCAGGTACAAGGAAGCCAAGGTAAGAATGATACAAGGAAATCTGGGAATAAACATACAGGAAAACAAAAGTACAAATAAATAAGAAAACCAAGGACATAAACATGGATACCAGAGACGATAGGAGTGAGCACAACTATTCACAAGAGACAGAAACAATCCACTAGTGGCTAGCGTGTGGCACTCTCACCGCTGCGGCCCGGGTTTGATTCCTGGTCAGGGAACCAATCCCAGCCATTGGAGGGTTGCACTATTACTGCCAGTCCCAAGCAGTATTTTCATTTTGTACCTTCATCAAATAAGGGGCGCACGGTGGCTTAGTGGTTAGCACGTTCGCCTCACACCGCCAGGGTCGGGGGTTTGAAACCATTATTGATTCCTGCGGCTCTGTGTGTGCGGAGTTTGCATGTTCTCCCTGTGCTGCGGGGGTTTCCGCCGGGTACTCCGGTTTCCTCCCCTGGTCCAAAGACATGCATGGTAGGCTGATTGGCATGTCTAAAGTGTCCGTAGCATATGAATGGGTGTGTGAGTGTGTATGTGATTGTGCCCTGTGATGGATTGGCACCCTGTCCAGGGTGTACCCCGCCTTGTGCCCGATGCTTCCTGGGATAGGCTCCAGGTTTCCCCGTGACCCTGAAAAGGATAAAGCGGTATAGACGATGGATGGATGGATGGACCTTCATCAAATACATTTCACACTGAATGAAGCTGAGTAACAAGGAAAAGTGAATGTCTGTGAATAGTCACAATGGAATTGTCACGAAATCCACGTAATGGAAGTTAGGATGGATGCAAGTGCAGATAAGAGCTTTTAATAAAGACAAATCCAAATCATATGACAATAGCGTGGTCAAAAAACAAACAATGGGTCAGGTGATCTGCAAACAGACATAAACATATAGAGGTAAGGCAAGAAATGAGAACGAGAAACAAGAAACAAGATCAATGACCATGAAGCAAAATGACGAACAGGGTACAAACGCTGGTGCGGTGATAACACTCAATACTTCACAAAGTCATTGTGTTCAAACAGTCTCTTTATACTGTGGTTGTGAGTGCTGTGAATTTGATGCAGTTGTGTGTGATTAGAATGAATGTGAGTGTTCTGGGAATTGCAGGCCATGTTTGTAGGCCGCAGTGCAGGATGGGAAATGTAGTCGCTGGTTTGCTGTGACATGACAGGCATTCTGATAGAGAAGTGCAGTCTGACCGGTTACACTGGGAATCGAGGCAGGACTTTACTGTCTACAAAGGCTGCACAGATCATTCCAGTGATTTCAGACTGGAGTGCCCACGTCACCTTTTAAACGAAACACACTGGGCAGAAACGAGGACCATGGAAGCATTCAGGAAGACCCGACTGCTAACTGTCAAAATGTCGCAACTTTCCTAAAGGTTTTTCTAAAGGTGAAAACTCAATGGGCCATGTAGATTTATGGTGAGATCAAATTCGCCCTCTTTCCTCAGGAATTCGTGTTACATTATTCAAGGCTATAAACAGGAAATGGCATGCAGTGGAGGTTGATTGGGGGTGTTTCGTGGTACAGTAAAAACATGACGAAAATAAAACTCCCATTGACCGCGTGACCTCTCTGGATTAGCACACAAAGACCTGAAACCAAGCAAAAGGAAACTATCAGCACCCATCACAGCTACTTCATGCCAGCGCTGCACAAAGCCATGAGGAAGGGACAGAGAGATGTAAGGGTTTGGACCGCTCCCAAAGACAGTGCATTTGCTCGCAAACAAGAAAGCGTATAAGGCTTTATCAATCACCAGGGGTCACGGCATGCTTCTCTTTCCTTCTTTAAAATTGAGTTTTACACAGAGACAAAGACAGAAGGGCACAGGTCTATTGAGGTGACGGAGAAGAGAGACCTGGCCTTTCACACATGGCTCAGATGAAGAAAGACGCCATGATAGACACACAAACCCATACACATACACAGGTTTCTGACACATCCTGCTACTGTGAGGTTAAATTGAAAACGAGACCTTCGCTTCTTATTAGTGAGGGTTTTTCGCCCCAAACAGCAAGCTGAGCATCTGTTGCCTGGCTTCAGCGTAATAGGAGGAACAGGAGGAACCCAAGTCTCACAAATAGTTTTTGTGCTGGTGACTGATAGTCCTGGGATTTAAACTTACACCCTAACAGACACAACCGGGCTCTTGAGACTTTGATTGGATTCTAGCTATGTTGAACCTATGGTGCTCACAAATCCACCGATACAGAAGAATAAACCAGGCCTAACCGGTCCTGCTTACTTGGAAAGAATGATGGCATTACTCTCTCCACTGTCAAGTACAGAATGAGCAACAGAGTTTGGAGGAAGCCAGTGTTAGCATTTTATCCAAAGTTTAATCAAAAGTGACTTCCACCTCTGGCTAAATCTAAAGCTAAAGATGACGAGGCAAACATGTGGCACTATGGAGAGATGCAGCATGACTGTACAAGCTCCCAAAATACAGCACAACAGCCTTAGAAAATGGCAAATTGTCTCAACAGCCATATGCTCATTACATCAATGGTGAAAGTGAAAGCAACAGACTGTTTTGGATTTGTTTTAGGTAAATCTTAGCTTTATTACCCTGAAAATATCACTTAGCCCAAGCAGTTGGGCGTTTCTGCAGAAGGTTTTATAATTTTGAAATATTTCAAACGACGTAAGTAAACGATCAACAGCTTGAATATTTAATATTCAAGATTCGGCACATTTTCTAGGTCCCTATTTAAACATAAGCAATGTTGTGATATTGACCATGTTAACTGCTCTGTACAAAAAGTCAGATTTTCCTCATGTCTAATCTCTTCTACTACTGAAGCACGTGTTCAGACGACACTTCGATGGATTTGTTCTAAAATGGATCATAAGGTTTTTGCAAGGTCTGTCGTTAAAGCGAAAAGGGGACGTACCAAGGATTAGGAAACTCTGAAATTCGTGTAAATATTTCAAAGATTTTACTTTTCACTCAAGTTGTCAATAATGTTGTTGTCAATAATGGTGGTTGTTGATGATGGATGGATGGATAAATGGATGGATGGCTGGATGGATGGATGAAAATGTTTTTTGGAAACTAAGAACCCTTAATTGCCAGAAAAAAAATAATAATAATTAACTGATCATTCAAAAAAATCAACTGAACCTTGTTCCCTTTGCAGATAACTTTGAAGTCTGTCTTACAATCTCTGAATATTACACAGCCCCAAAGGTGTAGAGCACATTTTCTAACTCAGCAAGTATCAAGTAAAGTAACTACTGGTGTAGTAGTTACCTGAGAGCAGACAGTATCTAATCTAGGGATTATTTCACAGCTATTATTTAACTGTTTTTTTGTTTGTTTGTTTTTACCTCAGTCTTCCCCATTTCCCCCTGTTTTTGGAGCAGGAATGTGAAGCTGTTGAAGGCTTTGAATGCCAATTTGGCATAATAATCACAAAAGAAGTTGCTGTCACAATGCTGTCCTTTTCCTCCCAGATGAGAAATTATAGGCACTGTGAAGTCAAGTCAATACTGTAACCATTTGCCTCCTATTTAATACAATAAACGCTGGGACCAGTTTGCCACTTACTTTCCATCTGTGCCCAAATAAACTATTTTTTCTCCTAATTAGATAATGCACTAGCTGGTGCATCATTATATATTGATTTGCACTAATGGAAACCATACCGGAGGCATTTATATGTGTATATATAGAGCAGTTTTCTTTAATGGAATATGTCATTTAGAAATGCATTGCACCAGGCATTACGTCAGTGCTAAGCTGTTTCATTAAAGGATGCACAGTGACTGCTTGACACATCCCCGAACATGGGCATATAATGCTTAGACATCAGGGCAGTACAAAGACCGAGTAGGAGCAAGTACCTTTCTTGACATGTGCACACATACATTCATGTGAAAAAATAAGTATACCCCATGGAAATTGTTTGCTTTAGGACATATTTGGACAAGCAAACATTTGAGAAACAGTGCCTATTAATAAAGTTGATCTACTTGAACGAAGCCACAAAGGAAAATTAGCCTTTTCAATCATTTATTCAACAGAAATATCAATAGATGTGATATTCTTCTGTGGAAAAGGTACTTACCTTTTAGCCAGTATATCCTCCTTTAGTAAAAATAACGTCTTGCAGGCATTTTGCAGAATTGTCCACCAGGCTTTCCAGAATTTTTGACCACTCTTCCGTGCAATATTCTTTCAGAAGATGTCTGAGGGTTTTCTAGCATGTACGGTCCGTTTCAAATCCTCCCACCACATTTCAATGGGATTCAAATCCGGACTTTGACAAGGCCATTCCCTAACCCTCCATTTCTTCTTTTTGAGCCATTCCTTGGTGGATTTGCTGGTGCGCTTAGGATCATTATCCTGCTGAAAAGTCCACTTTCGGTTCAACCTCAACTTTTGGACAGAGGGCCTCACATTATCTTCAAGCACTCTTTGATATGATGCAGAATTCATAGTTGATTCATGAATGCAAGCTGTCCAGTCCCTGAGGCAGTGAAGCAACCCCAAACCAGAACATTTCCACCACTGCGCTTCACAGTTGGTATGAGGTGCTTCTCCTGAAAAGCTGTCTTTGGTCTGCACCAAACATGTCTGCTGTTACTGTGGCCAAACAACTCCATCTTTGATTCGTCTGTCCAGAACACATTATTCCAAAAGGCCTGGTCTTTGCCTATATGTTCATTGGCAAACTGTAGTCTTGCTTTAATGTTCTTATTAGACAGCAAAGGCTTTTTCCAGTCACGCCTCCCATACAGATTAAATTTGTGCAATGTCTTTCTGATTGTAGAAGCGTGAACTTTGATACCAACAGTTCCAAGACGTATTAGCAGATCCTGTGATGAAATTTCGGGGTCCTTGAAGACTTCTTTTTGCATCAGACGGTCTGCTCTTGGGCTGAATTTGCTGGGACGGCCAGTCCTGGACAAATTGCCAGTCGTTTGAAATCTGCACCACTTGTAGATTATTTTCCTTACAGTGGAATGATGTATTTCAAATCACTTGGAAATCTTTTTTAAATATCTTGCCAGACTCATAGGCAACCACAACCTTTTTTTTCTGAAGGCCTTACAGAACTCTTTAGATCTTGGCATGATAACAGCACACACCTCAATAGCAAAGGGAACACCAGACACTAGATATGAGAGGGGTATAAATAAGACCGGTTCCACCTGCACTCCCCGAGCAGGTTCTAATCACCGGCACAAAATCATTGCGAAAAATGTAGGAGTGTACTTATATTTTCCATGCAACTGATCTGTTTTTTTTTTTTTGTTAATTTAAATTGTAAAATTGTAAACTTTATTAATAAGCACTGTTTCAAAGAGGATCCAATGTTTGCTTATCCAAATATGTCAAAAAAAAAAAAAGCCAACAATTTCCTTAAGGTGTAATTTTTTTTCACATAGCTGTACATGACTGAACTTGGTAATTTTTGCTAGAGTGCTTATAGCAGGACTTGATCTCTTTGACTTTGTAATAAAAATTTTAATGTGTTTTGGCATGCTGAGGTTATTCCGCTGTGCTAAACTTGTGTGGGCCCCAAACACTCCTTCTACTACTGCTTTTGGCAGGAGTTTGAATAATTTAATTTCAAAAATGGGGATTGCCTCCAAAAAACACTGATGACAAATGCTCACACCGAACTATACTTGATAGAAGAGTTCTTATTACAATCCATTCAACAGTGGTCAAATAAAGTAAGAAACGATTAGATAAACACTACATGAAACAGAAATCACTCAAACAAACGAAGACAACCTCATACCTAGCTAGCTCAGTCAATAGCTAAATAATAAGTAGCTAGTCCAGTCAATAGTAAATTAATAACGTCCTAGCTAGCATGCTAATTAGAGGCATGGATGAGATCCCCTGAGGGTACAGGGGTCCAAAATATCACTAGCTTTAAACAGCCTTAAAACCTTGCATTTACCAACTTAGTTCTTGTAGCCATTTCTCGATTTTAAAACTGTGTGCTCACAGTGCATTGTGGGGAAAAAGACAGTCCCTCAGCAATCAATGGTATGTATGAAACTTCACCCAGCCACCATTCTGGGATTTCTGTCATTTTGTAGCCATGTCCGAAAGCATATGGAGAACATTCAGTGCGCTCATCAAATCCCAATATGCATTGCAAAAGCGTAGCGCGAATGACAAATGATGTACCCTAGAGGGTGCAGAAATATCTATAATACTTTTTACCAATTATAGGAAATAGGGAGTACTCATCGGGAAAGAAAAAAAAGGTTCCCCTGCCGTTCTCTGGATGGTTAACAGATCTAGTTTTCTTTGTGTAAAGGGAAAACTGTGTTGCAAGATTCTTAAAAGAACTTTTAGGTCTCCTATAGAGCCAAACCAAAGAACCATTTAGGGGACAATTTCAGACATGGTGCAAGAAAAGTGTTCTATGACCTGTGCCTATTTTTCAAGAGCTGATAATGTGGGAAAAAAAATATTAAAATAGCTCAATCTTCCATCCATCCATCCATCTTCAACCGCTTACTCCTTTTCAGGGTCGTGGGGGAACCTGGAGCCAATCCCAGGAGGCATCGGGCACAAGGCGGGGTACACCCTGGACAGGGTCAGCTCAATCTTGTACCCTAAAATTTTATCGAAGGTTGAAGAGCACAATTTCAGACATGGGGTGATGAAAAAATATTTTGTTGTGCAGACATTTTTTTAAAAAGTGCTTACAAAGTGCAAACACGGATAAAAATGGCCGAATCGAGAACCATAACGGATTCTAAGGCTGACTTGCAAAATCTCAGATTGAAGGCTACTAATATATTCTGTTGTAGGACCTGGAAAGTCGAAAAGCTGATGTGGTGCAGATTTTCATTTTTAACGGGGTTTCTTTTTCACAAGACGTTCCACGTACCCCTTTTAAACGCTAAGAACTCTTAATAATCTAAAGGACCCAGAGATGTGTTGTACGAACACTAAGTAAATGTAAGTATGCACAATTACAGGTCACATTCATCTTATAGAATCATGGCAGTACATTAGAAGGTGCTGCTAGCATAGTATCCGAAAGCTGTCCAGAACTTAATTTAAACCTCAACTCTCGTCCAAAGATCACAAATCGGTTTGGTTGGCTGCAGTCCCATCTGTGTGTAGCGCACGGAGAGCGCTCGGAGCAGATTCGGGCACACGCTGCCGTTAACGAAGCTGACTGTTAACGCGCATCACAGGAAAGGATGCTGCTTTTGTTGTTCAATCAAAACACACACCCCCGTGGGGCTATTAGTGTCCATTACGCAATCTGAAAAAACGAGAGGCTGATCACTCGCCCATTCCCAAATGTTATGGGTAAATCAACAAACACGCCATCGAAATTGGTAATGAGTGGAAGGTAATGTGCCATGTGGTGAGAAAAGTGTGTGGGGGGTTTTTTTCCCCTTTTTTTTGTTTTTCCTTTTTTTTTTTTTTTAAATTTTTTTTTAGAGTGATGCCAAAGCGCTGTCATGGGCTAAGACAGTTCAAAAGCAAGAACACAGGCTTTGTGTTAAATAGTGATGAAGACATTTAGGTGTTAAAAGCATTAAAAGCATTTTCTGTCTCTCTTTCTGTCACACACGCTTGTGATATATTCAGCTGTAGGTTTGCTAAACCCAGACTATCATTTGTGAAGCAATGTCAGTGCTTTCTCTATAGAAGGAACAGAAAGTAAGAGATGCCTGTGTGTGTGTGTGTGTGTGTGTGTGTGTGTGTGTGTGTGTGTGTGTGTGTGTGACTGTGTGTGATGAACAAAGGTATGAAAAAACGTATCATTTATGGATTTTGAGCATAAATTATGGGTTCGATATGAACACCACTTCCCATCTAATGTTTAAAACAGGGGCGTAGGGACGATTTTGAACGGGGGGGTTGGAAGCTGAAATGCTAGGGGTTTTTTTTGTTTTTTTTTTAATTAAGCACTTAAAAGCTCATTTGTAATTACTATAGGGACCAGAATGTACTAATTACTGTGGTCGTAAGAGCGTATTTGCAGTGACAGAAGATTGAGAATACTGGGGAGATTTAGTCACAAGCTCCTTTAATACTTTTCATTGGTTAAATATTTGTAAAACACGCAGACAGACGTAAAGGGTGACCAATAGCATTGATTTGTGGAAAAAAAAAAAAAAGAGAAAAAAAAACCTAAATACGGAGATACAAGTTCTGATGTAGGTCACTGAATGAAGCTCAATTTATTCATTAATATTACTCCAAACAGAGGATTGTTCATTTAAAACACGAGCTACTATAGTCATTAAGAACAGATGCTAGTCAATGTAGCTAGCCACAGTACATGTTGAGACGTGGGGGCCATTCTGTGAGGAATGCCAACTCTTAGCTCCTACTCACCAACAGTGGGAGCGATCTTCATACGATGGCGCTCCCGTCCCAAACATCCAACACTGTGTGACGTGAACTAGCTGGCTAACTGGTAGCTATCCTCATTCTTTTCTACTCCTATTCTGTCCTCTTCCTCTTCAAATATTTCAGGAGGCTCATCTCTGTGTGAACATTCTGACTAACGTTACCATTAAATCGTTTATGGACACGTAGCGATGGCACGTACGTACAATTTTGGTGTGCGAGCTAGCTTGCAAACTCCTGCATATTTGACAGTTTCACAGGCTAAATAATTATTTCCACAACAAAACTGTCGATCGGAACCAGCAAACGATCAGCGATTTCATGGGCTGAAATAGCTACGATATCCTACCTCAAATACAAAGTGGTAAATCTTTCATCTATACGTTAGTGTGCTCGAGATCGCCTGAAAGCTGTGTCGTTTTTTCCCCCGCTTTCATCGCGGAAGAGTAGCCACCTCTCTGAAAATCCATACCAGGTTTTGCTTGTTACCTTGCAGAGACAGACACTTTGCTCTCGTCAAGCTTGGAAACAGGCTCACACGCAAACGGGTTCAGCGAGCCCTAGCCACTCGAGTCTGACCCATGCGCTTATTATAGCGAAAGTTCGTTTTTTTTTTTTACTGAATTGTGTTTGTAAAAGCTGCGGAATGGATTAATTTGGACACTGTCCAAGTCAGAAATCCTCTGGGGGGGGGGGACAAAACCTAGCTTTTAAAATGTGGGGGGGGACATGTATAATGGCTCCTACACCCATGGTTTAAAAACAATAGTATTTTTAAGCGATGTAGGATTCAAAGGCAATTTTATTCCTAACACTGCATTTATTTTGCTCTTCCAACCAGCAAATGGATTAGAAAGACACTCAAAAGGACAGAACAGTATGTGATTTCAGAGACCGAGATGAATAAGCAAGAGAAGGATGGCAGGTTTCTGCTCATTAACCAAACTTTTGTCAAAAAAACCACATACAGTACAGTACTGTGCACATGTAAAGAAATGCGGTAAATCAAAGATGCTTTCAAGAAATCCATCCATCCATCCATCCATTTTCTGTCCTGCTTATCTTCACTGGGTCACGTGGAACCTGGGGCCTATCCCAGGAGGCATGGGGACAAGGCAGTGGACACCCTGGTGCCAATCCATTGCAGGGCACAATCGCATTCACACACTACGGACACTTTGGACACGCCAATCAGTCTACAATGCATGTCTTTGGACTGGGGGAGGAAACCGGAGAACCCGGAGGAAACCCCTGAAGCACGGGGAGAACATGCAAGCTCCGCACGCACAGGGCACAAGCGGGAATCGAACCCCCGACCCTGGAGGTGTGAGGCAAACACGCTAACCACTAAGCCATTGTGCGCCCCCCTTTTCAAGAAATAATTCAATTAAAAAATTTCTCATTTCTATTTTTTTCATCAATATTTGGCATGACAACCCTTTGCCTTTAAGAATGCATGCATCTCAGGTACACTGTGCAGCTTTATATGAAAATCGGCTGCTATGTTTCAAAAAGTGTTTTGGAGAATCTGCTACAGTTCTTCTGGAGACTTTGACAGTCACACTTGCTTCTGTTTTCACGGTCCTTATGATGGACTGGTGTCCCTTTCACTGCCTTACATCTGGTATTCCCGGGATAGGAAGCACTGCAACCCTGACCAGGATAAATCTCTTACTGAAAATGAATGAATTACTAAATTAAATGATCTATGTATGAGTTCAATATCAGTTATTATATCACTTATCCAACCCTTTCTGGATTAAGCCAACCCATGCTCATTTGCATATCGATCAATCCATTTTGTGTACCGCGTATCCTACACAGCGTCACGGGGGAGCCTGCAGCCTATCCAAAGGGACTCGGGGCACAAGCCGGTGCACCATAGACGGGGTGCCAACCCATCGCAGGGCACAATCACACACACTTTCACACACTATGAACAATTTAGAGATACCAATCAGCCTACAACGCATGTCTTTGGACTGGGGGAGGAAGCCGGAGTGCGTAGAGGAAGCCCCCAAAGCACACGGGGGACATGTAAGCTCTGTGCACACAGGGCGGGGGCGGGAATCGAATACACCAATACCAATACAACTCCAAAATTCAGTGTCTATGAACACCACGTTCGCCGACTCCTACATAAACAGAGCACTGTTCAATAATTAATACTTCAGCCATAGATAGCCCTGGCATCAGGCTGTAAATCAGGTCTTAAAAATGTGTGTGTGTGTGTGTGTGTGTGTGCGCGCATGTGCTTACAGTGCCTGATCTCTAGACAGCCTGTGGAGCATGTGTTGACCTTTCAGAAATGCTCATAAACAGCCTCCTTTGATAATTAATTATAAGTATAATTTTAGAATAATTAACACAGCAGTTAAAGATCTCGTCTCCTCAATAATAACTGAAATGTCTAATCATCCTACTTAACCGTTAGAGAGCTAATCTTGAAAAAAAAAATGCACCTTAAAGTCACCAGAATTCCAGAATTTGTTGCTCGGTGGTGCTGCTGGTTATCGCCTGTGCAGATTGTCACATGTTCACCCTGCACAGATGAAGCCCCGCCTCCCAAACACTTGCCAGTATGTGGATTCGGATTGGTTACTCTGAATTATAAAGTCATGTGTTTTAAAGGTGCATTAGGTAAGATTAGTCTTTTTTAAGATTAGGGTTAATGGTTAGGTAAGTACGACATTTGAATGTTTCCCGCCCATGTTCACGAAGCTCCGCCTCCAGGATCTATGGCGTCCCATAGAGCGTCAAGGAGTCGTATACAAACACAAACAAGCATTCCGGGCTCCAAGTCTGTTTTCCGAACAAGTTTTCTCAGCGACTCGATACGCTTTTGCTAAGATGTTCTGCATCTTCCAGGTTATTTGTACAAGTGAGGAAGAAAACAAATTGTCTGTTGCCCCTTTTAATGTTTAGTGCTGGATTTGACAACTGCCTTTAAGGCATGCGGTATAAGTGAGTTAGGTGTAAACGCTTTTCCGTTACTCACTAAAGGGAAACACCTCTACAAAGAAGAAAATAATATATACAGTATAAATGCAGTAAGGTTTATGTTGATTGGTTCAAAATTCACGTCGATTTTGACCCATTACCCTCCTTCCACAAACAAAGCCCCCATGCTTAACCATCTCACACTTTTCCGTCACAAAAAAAAAAAAAGACAAGTATTATCCACCAAAAGACGGTTCTGTTCCAGTACTAAAACGCTGCTGGAGTGGAGCCAGGGAACCCGATGATATGCGAGCTTGGAGCCAGTGTCATTTTGTCACCATGGCAACAGCTGAATTTAAGAAAAAGCAACAAGGGTTTAGATGATTATTGTCCTGGAAGGAATAAAGCAAAAGTAATATCACAATCATGAATCGTTGGTCTGAGGAAGAAACAACTGTATCGCACAGCAGCAACGACACGAGTGGGAGCTACGTGGCTAATACTAGCACAACTGCATTCGAGAGCTTACATACTCAGAGCTGAAAAACAATCATACTAAGCATCTGCCCTAGTACCTAGGAAGCTGTGAATTCAAATCAGGACAATTTCATAAATATCAGTAGCTGAGTCCCCTAGCTGAGAAAATAAACAACCTGAACTCTCAAAGAATTTGTAATGGTTTTAATGGTTATAATGGGAATTGTAATGGTTTCAATGGGAACTATAATGGTCCCTGTGGGTCTCCTCCGGTAATTTATTGCCTTCTATTGGTAGCATGTTATGCCTAGTAGATACCATTAAGGCCCAATAATGGTAATATTAATGGTTTTAATGGTTAGCAGATGGTTTGTAATGGTATATTTAGTAGAAACCATTAGAATTGATGTCATGGTTTCTATTGGGTTTTTTTTCAGCAGGGCAGAGCAGACGCTAGCCAATCACAGACACAGTCTGCTATCTGTAAACGATGAATCAGTCCGTACAGGAATTCACAGAGTTGTTTTGTGCTTGTCGTGGCCAAAAACGCGTGATTTTGCTGCAGCTGTTTAAAAAATCTGCGATGCAATTTGCGAACTTTTTTTTTTTGTCGCTTTTTTTTGCGGAAAACTACTTGAACTGGCGAAATTGCAATTGCACGAAATTGTTGGTTGGTAAATGAGACCTTTTAGACGTGATTCGAAGGTGGCGTTGGCTGAATGCGCCTTGTGACCATGTCACATGGCGCGTCTTGAAAGTAATGACTCGATTTCTTTTGAAAAATTGCACGCTCCTGCGAGTTTCCTTCATATTTATGTTCATTTAAAAAAAAAAAAATAAAAATCCTGGAGGGACTGACTTCAAGAATTTGTCTTTAAATGGTCAAATAAAAAGTTGAAAAAAGATCTCACTTGTAAGATCATTCAGAACTGGTAGTATTTTTATACTGTAAAAAAAAAAAAAAAAAAAAAGGCCAAGAAAAAAAAAACAACAACTCTAAAACAAATCCATATTCAAATTAGATTTCAGAAGCAATTAATTTTTTTTTTACATTCCTTTCTGTTTATATATCTCTCCTCCTAAGCTGGTAGTGCTTACTAATGATGTGGAAATGACCTACAACTGGCTGGAACTTGGAGAGAAAACAGGCACGATTGTTTATACGCTACAGGTCTCCTGTGTTGCTCTTCCTCCACAGATTTATGTCAGCTTTTGAACCTACAGCTTTGCCAAGTCACTGGCAAGAATTCTAAGCCTCTGATGTTTCCTAAAGCACAGTAGTAAGAGATATGCCTGCTACATGATTTCTTTCAGAATGCAGATGGTCTTCCTCTGGGTGCGAAGTGGAAGAAATAAGCAACCCGTACTCTGCTCTTTGGTAATGTTAAGGTGTTTTTTTTTTTACTTTCTGCAAACTATGGAGTAAATTTAAGGCTATGCAGTGAATTAGCTGCAAAACCGATCATGTTTGAAACATACTGTATACTATTTTTAAAAAGACGGCAGAATTATGAAGACGAACTATTCGATATATCAATTTTAACTGTAGATATAAATAATTCCATCATATATTTTGTGGCTTAAAGTGCCATCAATGCAGGCGATCGTCCCCTACTTTAGTGCCGTTTATCCGTTATATACTCACTCCTTCACTATTTACGATGTAGAGACTGGTCTGTCTATAGGGCAGCAGTAAATCAGACACCAGACTGAATTCAGACAGCGTGAGCTCTGGAAATGGATTCATCGTGATGTGCAGTTACATAAACTATCCGAATGTTACAAAACGCCTAGCAACCTGATACCACAAAAAAAAAGGAAGAAGTAGGCTATTACGAGCATTTTCCTGTAATAAATACAACAATCACCCAAAAGTACCTGTTAGCTTTAGTGGTCATTAAACAACAGTTTATTGGCATTTATATGCACGGTGATATGTCCTGAGCAGTAAATTCCAAGCTAAAAGATTTCACTATGCTGTACATTCTGCTTTTTGTACAAGTAGTACACTGGATATATCGTGCACTGTGGATGATAAATCAGTGTAATATCCATGGAGTAAACTCAGGATAAACATATAGGAGCTGGGATTGATAAAATTGTGGCCTTTACACGTACAGTAAGAGTGAAAAGGTAGAGAACTGTCAATTTACTAACCCCTATAATGTTCAGAATGAGTTTCTGATCCTGAGTTGTGGTCATACGTTTAAATACACCTTGTAGAATATTTAAAAACAATTTTTTAATAAATAACAGGGATAATAAAAAATTGCATTGTGTTGTTTATTTAGTCCTGCTCTGAATAAGCTATCTCACATAACAGATGTTTACATATAGTCCACAAGACACAATAATAACTGAACTGACACTAATGAACCAGTTCAAAAGTTTGCATACCCTTGCTTATTAATACTGTGTGTCGTTACCTGGATGATCATCGACTTTATGTGTTTATGTTTTGTGAGAGTTGTTCATGAGTCCCTTGTTTGTCCTGAGCAGTTAAACTGCCCACTGTTCTTCAGAAAAATCCTCCAGGTCCTTCACATTCTTTGCTTTTCCAGCATCTTCTGCATATCCGAGCCCTTTCCAACATCGGCTATATGATGTTCAGATCCGTCTTTTCACACCGAGGACGACCGAGGGACTCGTACACGACTATTACAAAAGGTGCAAACGTTCACTGATGCTCAAGAAGGCAACACGATACAATAAGAGCCGGGGGGTGTAAACTTTTGAACAAGATGATCGGTGTAAAATGTTATTAGTTTGTCTTCTGGGAAACATGAAAATATCTTATGTAGCTTCCGAAGGGCGGTACTAAATGGAAAAAGTAAGATCTTTAAACAAAATAATAGCACTTTACACCGATCGTTATTTTTAAAAAATGATTAAAAATGATTTTAAAGATGACTTTGAAGATTCTGCAAGGCGTATGTAAACTCAAGGAACCAGCTGCGCTACCAATTTACGTACATTTGCACACAATTCTGTGAATAAAATCTTAACCTTAACTTGCAACTGACTATAGATACACACACCTGCATCCCAGAAGGACATCTCTAATTAGATATCTAATCACAGATACATCGTCCTGCTGGACTTCTCAACCAGAGTTGCACTCTAAAGACATGATTTGGATAAAAATCCAGTTTTGTGTCTATTCACGATAATCACAGAGCATTATGCAAATGGAAGATCTTTGCTGTAATCACTCTCTTACAGCATGTGACTCAATAGCTGAAAATGGTGTATTGAAAATACAATAGAGATAAAAGCTGCTGCTGAAAACTGAACTGCTAGCAGGTAAAGTGGCACGACGACAGAGGAGCTGAACCTACCTGAAGTACAGGATGAGTCTCAGCAGTGTCCACTCCACCCCCCCCTTAGACACTGTCCTCACTGACACACATCGCACGCACCACCTGGACAACACAACAGCATAAGAAGTACTCAGTTCATGCTTATATTTGAGTTACACATGATTTCAAACCGAGATAAAAACATGTATTGATGTAGGTTCCGAATATGAAACCGAACAAACTAATCAGATGAGAAATTTGACAAATGTACACATACAAATAAGCTAAGGTGACGTGGTTTGATTTCATATGAACGTCATAAGGCGATGAACAAAGTGAACAAAAGTTTATTTTTCATGCACATTCTTATATCTGCAAGTAAGACACAGCATCGGACTGAACACAAACTGGCCTTTGTTGAAAGCTGACCTTCAACAACAACAACAGAAAAAAAATCTGAACAGCTGCCTTTATAGCAGGACTGCTTTCATTCCATGATTTCTTTTGACACGTTTGCACAAAAAGTGACAGAGCAAGAATGCGTGAACGAACAGCCGATAAAAAAACTCGCACTCTCTTCACAGGCATTCACGACTCCATGGTTGATCAAAATACATTTTTTCGTGCGCTGTAGTTAACATTCGGTATAATTAATAATAACTGTCCGTGAAAGAGCAGTTTTAATCTTTAGTCTAGCGCCTAAGAACAGTGTTTATCGAGAATTGTAAAAAATTGCATGCCGAGCTGCTCTGAAACTGCACGGGGATCGCGCAGGAAAGTTCGGAAAAATGTACATTTAAAGGCGCTTTTTGAAAAGTGTGAATCCCGATGATGTCACAGCCAGCCATGGCCAAGCCAAGAGAGCACATCTGGGCATGCTGTCTGGGTAAGAGGTAAAAGCATACTCTCTGTCCCTGTCAATCACAGCAACACCAGCCAATTGTGGGTGTCTCTGTGCTCATGTATACAGAAGAGGGCAGATAGCACTTTCCTCCTAGTGCAGAGGTTCTCAACCTTTTGTAACTAAAGCCCCCCCAAACCTCCCTTATCATGTGGAACCCCCCCACCCCCATACTGTAGGAAACGAGGAATAATGATTATCTATACATATATACATATATACATACATACATACATACACTGGTCTGCACTGACAGCTAGCTAAAAGGCAGGCTAAGCTCCGCCTCTCCCCAGCTAAAAGATAATACAGAGGGAGAGGGAATGTGAGGTTTTCCCATTTATGCACATTCTATTTGAAAAGCAATAAAAATACACATGGTACCCCCCCGTCTGTGTTTTTTACTTGAAAACAATTTGCGCCCCCCTTGCGATCTCTCCCCCCTGGTGGAGAAGCACCGTCCTTGTGTGTTACACAGCAAGAGCAGCAGTTTGAAAAGATGTGGCTGGCTGGCTTCATGTGTCTTCAACGAAGAGCATGTTATTCTTGACCCTCTCTGGTTGGTAGCTGGGATATGATAGGGGAGAGCTGGCCGGAGGACGGGAACGAGCAGGTGACCAAATCGAGGCAAAAATGTCGGAAAATCCGAATCACTCAACCACTCAGTCACTTACATTAAAATAAACACTCTTTGGGTAGAAAAAAATAATAATGCTAAATGTCACGTCTTCATTTCATTGCTGTTGAGTTACCACAGGTTAAACAAAATGCGCTGTAGGTACTATCTTTAAATTGATTCACTCAGCTGCACCCTGCCATCAGTTTTTATGATGTCACGTCAGGCAGATGAAGGTGATAAAAATGTGGCTCATCACTCATTTACTATCTGTACTGTACAATGTCTTGCCGAAGCAGTGCTTTGAACATTCAGCACCTGAACATCACTGATCTGGTCACCCAAACACCTTACTGACATGCTTTATAATGAGCTTTCCTTTCATTTGTCACCTCTCTGTATGTACCCACGTAACCTTGCTATGTTTTCTTTTCCACACAAAGCACGTCGTTCGTGCCGTCATTTTTTCCATTAAACAAAGTACCGCAATTCTCTCCGAAGTTCTGACCGAAGTGGAAAACGCCCTTTTAAAATATACATTTTGTCACAATCCTTTCCTAATAATTACACATACTATCCCAGATTATAACTAGGCTCAGGTTTAATCATTCTTATTTGCTTTTATTTTATTTTAAGGAAATTTACATTACACGCTAAACTTTCTTCACCCAGACCACACTATTTACCAAGCACTTTCTTCTGAAAAATGATTCAGGGCCACTGGAACTGGGACTGATAGAGACATTTATATAGTTTGCTTGCACTTCATAAAGCAGCCAATGATGTGTACTGTACTAAAGAGCACATGACTGATGGGAGAAATTCACTTTATTTTATGTATTGTTCTATTATTTCACATTTACTTCACTTGAATATGTACAGCACTACACAATGTTATACTTTATTGCTATGTTTTATTATTATTATTATTATTATTATTATTATTATTACAACACTTGGTGTGGGTTGTAACTTTCACTCTCTCTGTGACCATTAAAACATCATCTAGTAGCTAAAGATCATATTGTGGTTTATGGTTTTTAATAAAAAGCAAACCAGCACTGTCGTACTACTGCAATATCTTTATTTAAGGCAACAAAAGAAATTCTTTGATAAGTAAAAGTAAACTTTTGTGTGATAAGTCAATGATATAACGTATTGATCATAACCATGATATGTACAGTTATGTCATAACCAGCTCTAGTACCAGTAAACAAACTCAGACTCTGATCCAACACGCGTTCAGTCTTTCTAAGCTGCTTAGCTGAAGCACAGCACTGCACTGACCGCCAACACTTTCAGGAGGGTAAAGATTGAGTTAAATTCGATCAGCATGTTCCTGCTCCCTCGCTCTCCTCTGAAGTGCACTCATCCTGCAGCTCACCCTCTAACGCAAATGCAGACGCTGCCAAACTCCCCAAAGGCAGCAACAGAATCTGTCATAAAACGCCCGCCAGTGAACAGCGGCTCTGAATCCCAGCTCGCTGCACAGCTTACAAATATAAACGCAATGTAAGATGTTTTCTAAAGAAGAGTCATTAGAGCTTGAACTACAGCTGTACGCGAAAACTGTCATAATAAATCTGTTAACAGCAAATGACGGAATATTTCACGCTCCAGCACATCGAACTTAGTCGATTTAACTTTTTCTGTTTTGGAATGACAAACAAAACACAACGAAATGAAACTTTACAGTCTGATAATTAGTTGTAATTACTCTTAGACTCGAGTGTTCTCTCCCGTCATACGCTACTACTGTCGCAACCAGGGAGGGTGAAGGCTAACTCCTGCTTCTTCTGAGACACATGAAGCCGGTCAACCATGTCTGTCTGCGGCGTCAGTGCAACATAACTCCGTCGGCGGAAAGCGCTATCAACCCTCTTCCGCATACCTGAGCTCACAGATGCCCACAATTAGCTAGTGCCACTGTGATTGACAGCGTAGAGAGAGTACGTCATCCCTCCCAACCTCCCGGCCATGGATGGCTGTGTCCTCATCGGGATTCAAACTCAGGATCTGCTAATGATCGGACAAACATGTATCTGTTTATTTAATCTTACTGTATGCATTAGTTTTAAAACCACTACAGATTTATTTATATATATATATATATATATATATATATATATATATATATATATATATATATATATATATATCATGCTAGGCCTGTTTGAAATAAAGTCCAAGTAGGGCTTGTCTGTTTAAAAAGAAAGAAAGAAAGAAAGAAAACAAAAGATGTTTTACTCATATTAATACTGTTCTAACACATTAAAAGATGAATTGTGCAGCCATAATGTATGCCAGAGGTTTGTACGTCGAAACCTTACACCAATGTACTAATGATATTTTATTATCATGTTTCCTTATGTGACTAACATTAATGTGTCTTTATTCTCGCTGTGGTTGCTATCGGCTTAACTAGACAAACAAACTTAAATCTGCACAAATGTGTTGCTTTCATTAATGCACGCTGCTGCTGAAAATTAAGCACGGCATAACACAAACAGAACTGGCGCAAAGAACGTTCCAGGAGAAAAAAAAAGCATTTCGTGTCAATGTGAGGTTCGTTGTAATTGCTGAAACCACAGTGATCTGCCTCATTTTACCCAGACAGCTTTGCTCCTGCGTCTGACAGCTGCATCATGCTGGAAATCAGCTCTCCCACAGTGCAGCGTGGGTGTAGATCAGACGCCTAATGACATGTCTCCTAACGACAAGGTTGTGAGTTCAAATCCCTGCACTGCCAGTCTGATGCTGAGCAAGACCCTTAACTTTCATCTGCTCAATTATAAGTCACTTTCAATAAAAAAAAAAAAGCATCTGCCAAATAAGTATATGGAAATGACACCAAAGTACACACGCACACATACGCACCTCCAGCTTACGTTTAATTTAAGCTTAGGGTTAAAGGCAAAGCTGTTATTTTTAGCCTTAAATTGTATAATGTTGGGTAAATGGCCTGACCCCTGATATGGCATTTATTTGGAAGAAAGTGATTATCAGGTAATATCATTTTCAACGTGTCAGAGAAAGCTGTTTGATCTGTCAGTTTGGTGATGGCAGATGGTAAATATTGAGCGAACAAATATTGATATACAGTATACACTGTAAACTGGGACGATCGCAGCTACAAAAAGAACGTGTTGTACAGTCTAACCTTGTTCCTTTTATTCTGTCTCTCCGTGGGTGTCCAACCGATAGCAGCCACTGCTAAAAATATCATTATGTTAATAATAAATTTTGATCTGTGAACATACATCAGCAAGGTGTATTTTGCACTGAAGAACCTCCAGTGAAGCAATGGCGAGGCCTAGGCTACTTTTAATTCTACTCTATTCCTGCCATTACATGATATTATTCTCATGATTACTGCGACTGCCACTGTTGAACGTTTCGGACATAAACACTGCGGTAAAATGTGGAGACACGGCCATCGTCACAGGTGAACGTGAGAATATGAACTGGTTCCGTGTGAGAACACATCAGTCTCCTCAGCAAGGGCGAATCAAATCAATTTGCCTCAGACCAAAACGCAACCTCTCATCTCAGAGCGTAGAGAAAAGTGTCTCAGCTATACGACCCGTCTAGTCTTTTTATATAAACTGGAAATCTATTAAACTATTGTTAATACTACTATACTCTGCGTTTTCTTTTCTGGACAATCAACTAAAACCTGGGCTTCACTGCAGACATGCACCAATGATCAGTTACGCAATATGTCAGGAATGAAACGTTAGTGTGCAGTTATAGTAAAATAATCAAAGATGAGGTAGTGTGATGCAACCCAGTGCAAACTGAAGGTAATATTACCACACAAAAGTCTTTTATTCTTCTTATACCACAGCAATTTGCCAATGATTACACTTATTTGTGTGTGTTTTATTAAATAAAAGGTAGTTATGGTTGCTCAGAGGTTAAGGCTTTGATTTAGAGATCAGAAGGTCATGTATTCAAGTCCCAGCACTGCGAAACTGCCATGGTTGTGTCCTTGATCAAGAACCATTCAGTGTCGTATCCTGCATCGGCCAAATGAGCAAATGTACTAAATTACGTGTTATCCCATACTATAGGAGATATTACTTTACTACTGTATAAATATGTTGTACTGTAAATTTACGGTACTTATTACAATTGCTGAAAAAATTTGCAACAACTGATAGTGTACGCATAAATGTTGGACCAAGATACATATCTAAAAGTACTATCAGGCTACATAATTATTTCATTCTCAAATGGCATCCAAGTCATTCCTTCCTATGTCTGTATTCCTTATTATGTTCTATTGGCCATACAGTACACCGCAGATAAGCCTATACTACGCTACCAAAATAGACACACAATGCACTAGTGCATCCACCCTTAGTTGATATAATATCCTCAGATATACTAAAAAGCTTAAACATTTTAAACATTCATGATCTGCACATTTGATATAAGACCATATATCTATTTGAGTCCTCTCAGTGAATATTCTGGACTGGACATTGTGTGTCTACTTTCGCTGTTCAGCCAAACCACTTAACAGGATTATCTACAGAGCAGGATATCATTTATTAAGAGTGTATTGCATACAGGACATGTCACTGGAATGGACAAAGGCTGTATATTACTTCACACAGAGATGAGTGGATTCCTGGCTGTCCTGGGATTTGAACTAGAAAAGATATAAATAAATAAATAAATAAATAAATAAATAAATAAAAACCACTCACATTGTGACATTCCTGTGCACATACAGTAGATGCATGCTAAATGTATGGGAACGTATTAGCATAGTGACTAGAATAGTGAGCATGATTTTGCAAAACACAATGAATCTCCGTTCCTGCTCCAACATCTTGTGCTTTGAAGACAAGAAATTGTCGACTACATGTATTTTCCCCCTTTTAAATTCTTCCACTTCCACAAAGCTGCACATGTTTCAGTTCTGTTCAATTGCACGGGGTAAATTAAACACGACTCCATAGTTGTCATGACTCAACAGGTTTTAGCTTGTGCCCTGGGTGCCCTGCCACTACATAGGGAGCCGAATTCGAATCTAACCACATAATTAGTCACACATGTAAATTTGCCAAGAACCATTAATTAGACTTAATGACCCATAATTTATTTGATTCTGTCATGCAGAGTTCCTTTGTAGAATTGTATTCCCTAACAGGAGCTTATGAGATCCAGAGCTGACAGATGTACAGCCTTATTGATGTTAAACAATGTGAATCCTGACTCCATGCCTTATTGAACACACATCTGTCTCGATGATGAATCAAGCAGCAGCTGTTTAGAATAGTGTGGCTTATTTACAATTAGGGATGTCACGAGAACCGATACTTCGGTACCAAGTCGGTACCAACATTCTTAAAACGTGACGGTACTTGTTTTTCTGGAGTAGCGTGGGTACCGTTTGTTATGACGGTACCGAGGTTGCAATTCTTCCGGACCTGATGGGGGCAGCAAATACGCCAAGAGTGAGCTCCGCCGCGACTTGTTGAGATGAAAGGTGGTAGGGAATATGGAAATACTTCGCATTCGAGGCAGATGACAACAAACGTATAATTGATGCTCTGAAGCCGGTACGCAACCGATGCTATCGTTCATTTCAAAAAAGCGAGGAAACACCCGGAATTTGGCGAAGCACCTGAAAGACAGTCCTATATTATATTTGTTTGAGGCAGCTGGCATTGTTGCCGTGAAACCAGCTAACGTTAAGCTCCATCTAATGTTAGCGATAGCCTGTTATTTGTTAACGACGCTAACTCATTGCGATGTTATAAACAACCTCCTAATGTTCCACCATGCATCGCCATTCAGCCCGTGTCCTGTCAGCAACATGTAGCCTAATGTCACTAATAATTATTCACATGTTCATGCTTTTAATGAATCTTTTTATCCTGCCACCATATCAGTGAATTTAAACTAATGCTTGCATTCAGAGTATAAGGTGTGTGTGTGTGTGTGTGCGCGTGTGTTTAGGAGTGCTGCACCTCCACTGTAGCCTCCACTCATTGTCAGACAGTGTTTGATAACTAAAATCTCTCTCTCTC
Organism: Ictalurus furcatus; assembly: GCF_023375685.1. NCBI lineage: Eukaryota > Metazoa > Chordata > Actinopteri > Siluriformes > Ictaluridae > Ictalurus > Ictalurus furcatus. The sequence goes on along the minus strand of NC_071267.1, from coordinate 23,589,126 downwards.
TCCCTCTTTCTCTCTGCCCGTATCAGCCAGAGGAGGATGTCCTCCAGGAGAGTTTTTAATTTATTTCTTTATTTATTTTATTTTTATACCACACCGTGGTATCGACTTTGGTATCGAGTATCATGTACTTTTGGTGGTATCAGTACCGACTACTAGATTTTTTTGGTCTTGTGACATCCCTGTTTACAATGGTGAAGCACACTGAAGCATGATACAAGAATAATAAACAGTAGAAAGATCCATAATGCATAAAAGGGGTGCTTTCAGTGATGACTAGAAGCCATTACACCAACAATTACACTAAACCAAATTAGGTTCCTGAGGATTCTTGATGAGTGGCGTATACAACAGTTAATTCCGGTTCACTAATCTGATTGGACCGAGCAGTGTTCCAAGAATGCTTATATTTAGTATAACCACACTGGGATGTTTCACACTCCACTTGTCTGTGATCGCCGAGTAAAATTCCACTTCTAGCAGCAGTCCACCTGAAACGATCTCTACAGTAGTGTTAGCAACATCATCAGCGGGCATGGCAAATGATACATTCTTCATCATTATAACTTCCGACTTAAGACGTGAAACTTCATCGGATTGAGATGAAAAGGAAGAAGGGAAGCTAATTCCCACCGGATGCACTTGTAACAGGAATGTACAAATCAACGCGGGCGAGCTAGCCAGCTAGCCGGCTGGCCATAAAGTGAGCGCGTCTTCTTCGGGATCTATTTCCACTAGCAGAGCGAAAATAGACAAATTACTTGGCCGTAGTGTGTCCGAAATGTCAGTTACTCACTGTTCATTTCTTATTTATGAAACTGTTGTACAAAAGCAATATCGCGCTCACGATCGTGCGGCTGTACTGAATACCTGATATATCCTGAATGCTGGTATTCACTATAACCATACTTTTGCTTCTGCAATATTGCTTAATTAGAAATCATGAGATCATGATGTGAGGAACACGATGAAATTCCTACATTACTGTAGCAGAGCATGGAAGCTCCATCTCTAGCTGATGTTAGTGTGTGATGGATCGTCTGGATTTGTAATTACTGATTTACTGCAGGTTTGTACTGCGATAGCCAAACTCTTGAGCAAAATTAACTGCTATTTAGTATTTACTACATTATAATAGAGTGCCAAGAATGCTGTGTATACTCCTAGAGTTAAAAGGAAACCATGACTGTGAACGCCTGGTTAAAATTATTCGTGGCAATGTTTTTGTTCTCAAGTCAGTCCCTGACAAATGTGCTCCATGTGTAATGCGTCAGTGGCGAGACGGCAAGTACGACCATGACTCAGTCGCCCCGTTCATTCATTAAAGACACTTCGCTGTTGTTTGTTCTTTTGAAGAATTGTGCCATTTTTTGAAACGAATACTTATGATTATTATAGAATATTATTCGGAGTACGAGTTAGGAGAGGAGGAATGAGGACCAGAGGGGCTGGTGGAGGCTTAGGAATATCTCTCGTTATTTAGAAAAACAAACCAGACTTTTTGTACAACCAGAACTGTGGCAGTTGAGTACTGTCTCTTCTAAGTCTAGCAGGAAAAACAAACAAACAGATGTTATCTGGCACTAGCACATCTGCTCATCAAATCACAGTGTGTCTAACAAGCTTCATCTGAATCTCAATAGCTAAACAGGTTTTGTTGTTTTGTGTTTTTTTTTTTAATGAAATGAGCAGGAATAAATAAAGCTGATGGCCTGTCTAGAATCAGAACTCAAAATTGCACCACAGGAAAAAGAAAGGTGAGAAAAGGTAACTACAAAATAGATTTCTAATTTAAGCTAAATAAGAAACCTTATCAGATTTAATTTGTTTATATATACACATCACCATTTATGGGTCAGCCACATGGTAAATTCTACTCTCCAAGTATACAAACTGCATCTCAGATGGCATGCAATGCACACTATACACTCTTTTGGTAGGGAAAATTAAAATCTGACAGATCGAAATCAAAGGCAATGTGGAACCCCACTTCACCGGCCTGTAAGAAGATCCTCCACCTTATGTCCTTGTCCTCATGCCCTTAAAAATGGGAGCTGTATCATCCGGTAAGAGGCAGAGCACAAGCGCATAGAATGTTTAGTAGGTGCAAACCAACAGCCATCATCATAATCCACAGCATTATACGAAAAACATCCAGGCAGCATCAAAAACGGCAAATCCAGATTACCAAAACCAAAGATCAGGAATTAGAAACAAGGAAACACTTGAACCCAGGCTCGGAAATGCACATTCACTGAATGAGACTAAACTGAAGACAAATAAATGAACACAATGGGAAACCCCGCCAATTACAGAAAAGGGGATCAGAACCAGGAAATAAAAAAAATTTTAAAAACATGTCACAATAAGAACACGGCCTGTCCGCCCTTCTCTGATTCTGGGATTCATGACGGGAATTCTCAATGATTCTTCTTTGAATTCCCTTCTGATAAGGAAACCCTCTGCTATAGCCATCTATATAGAACCTTTTAAGATCTATGTCAACCATAACCATAAACCATTTTAAGAACCATTTAGGGTCTTAGATTAAGCTTTTTGTTGTAAGAGTGCACTGTTTATAGCTCCCTTTCTACTAAAATTAGCTAAGACTGAGTAAAACGTTTTTATTTAGTTAATAATAATAATAATAATAATAATAATAATAATACATTTGAGAAATATACGCTGCCTTTTTAAGACATTGCACTGTATTTTGACACACTGCATAATGGAGCAGAAAAACCATGTGATGCGCATGCTGAGTTATTCTCCAGGTAACTAGCCTAGTTAGAACTTTCACAAAAAAAACCTCTACCCCAATAAGGCAGAATTAGCTATAAAGTGTACAAACAATGAGAAGATATCCAAGCCTCCCTTGATATACATTTGTCTGCATGTGGATGTATCAATTATAGTCAATTTCCCATAGCATAGTTGACTACTATCAAAGCAAGCATTAAGGATATATTATATTTATCTTTACACACTAAACGAGGCATAACCTTACAAAATGAGCTCAGTTATACGGTCTATACGACTCCTCTCAGGTCTGAGAATACACAGTCTTTCCCAACAGCAAAAACAATCCAGACCACCACCAGACGTGAGCCAAGTGCTCAGACAGATCCTCCTTCAAGATTGTCCTGGCCTTTTATTGTTCTGAAATCATGATTGTTCTTATCCAGCCAGTCTTCACTGATCTCTCACCTGGTCTGGAGCAGATGACTTAGGGTGCACAGAAAGGAGAGCAATCTGCGCCGTTCCAAAGAAACACACGCACGTCTGACTCCTTTGAGCTCCAAATCAAAACCGGACACACTGAGTTTCACTTATCCAACTCTACTATGGAAGATCATGTCTGAGAGAAGACAAAAAAAAATTCTCAGGAGGGCAAAACACTTTCCTTGCAGAACTCAAAACTCACTATAGTAAAGGGGGGGGGGGGGGGGAGAGCAATGGAGGCTTTACATTTTTTCAAGCTTCAAACATGCCAGAAAAAAAAAAAACACATTTTAGAAGGTGGTGACCTATATACCTGTGATGTAGGCATGCAATGATATTCAACTTTCATGTCATACTATTTAAGTGGGGGGAGGGGGGCTCTGTCCAAAATAGACATCTTCCATCCTAGGTAGTCTTCAGTAAAATGGAACACAGGTACAATGCTGAATCTTTAAAAATGTCTGCTATAATCACATTGCGCATGGTGAATATTCTACCACAGACTGAATGCTTTCTTTAACTGTGCTTTATTCTGTATTCAGTCCATACAGGATTTCACTGAGTTTTTTTGTGATTGTTACAGCCCAAAATGCTGGATTTTGCTGCTGCTTTTTTTTTTATTATTATTATTATTTTTTATAAATTTCCATACAATTTGCAGAGTTTTTTGTGCCTTTTTTTTTTTGCGGGAAAAACGACTCGAATTGCTCAAATTGCAGTTGCGCGAAATTGTTTTGCACAATTGTCTCGTCGGTAAACGAGACCTTTCAGCTGTACTCACGTTCGGCGCACGCGAACCGAAGACGGCTTTGGCCGAATGCGTGCCGTGACGGTAATCTGCGGTAATTTAGAAACATTGCGAGCTCCTCACGGATATCGCGGAGTTTCCTTGATTTCGCATTCGGTTTCTGCGTTCGATCGTAAAATCCTGGACGGAATGGTTATTGTACAACCGAAATGCAAACGTTTTCATACAAGTTGGCCTGTGCAATGTTTGTGAATTGTAAGCATGACACTACGCAGAAAAAAAAAATACAAGTAATCACAGGGTTAGGATGGGAGAAGGAAGGATTTCTGCCTTCATTCCTCACGTGTGGCTTACGGCAGCGATTTGACTCTTTGCGCTCAATTTCACAGTAAAACTGTGCCTCATTACAGAAGCCAAAATAGCCAGGTCCGTTCTGACTGACTGACTGACTGACTGTGTCCTTGTGGTCTAAAAGTCAAAGAAACCTTTTGAACATCGTGAAAGTGTGTGTGTGTGTGTTTGTGTGTGGGATGGCGGGGGGGTTCTATAAATGTGTGACAGTGCAGTTTCACAAAAGGATGCCATTTGAGAACAGAAAAACACACAAAAACACAGATACCTCTGAAAGAAATTGGAAAATTCCTGAGCCCTATACGTGTCCCACCCCTCTACTGGCAAAGCAACGCTTGCATATTGACACATGACTAGCTCTTATCATTTATGACTGAGCCAGATGTATCCTAAATAAATGTGGCACATTTCTTTATCTGAGCAAATCATAAACATACAAAAAAAAAAAAAAAGGCATCTTATTATAAAGGTTGATTTTAAATGACTGCACAAAAAAAGGCCCACAAACAATAATAAATGAATGCGATTCGACGCCTGTCGACTCAAAACACCGTCCCAGCGATTCCCTTATCACCATTCCCTCCTTTTTCATCTCGTCACTGTAGCTTTCCAGGGAAACATTTGTTTTGTATTACCTATATTACATTTCTATTATGATTCTTCAAAGCGTCCTCTTTGAAAGGCGCTAAAGGAAATGAAAATGATCATTACTATAACGAAGCCCACAAAACATCACACAGAGACGCACCACCGGGAGCACAAACGGTTCCATCGCTGGTTGTGACAAGAGGGATGAGAGCAACACTTACAACTAAGAAGGAAGATGTATGTCTAGCTGCAGGCCATTTAAAAACACCACTTTGCTGTCTCTCTACATTAATATTCAGCACCAATAACTCAACACGGGGCTGGATGGTGTGCGTCACTCACTATTTCAGAGTGCAGTTTTCCGTATGTTTTGCAGATTACC